>NC_045161.1:20513028-20528028 GCF_900700415.2 Clupea harengus
AGATTGCCTGGTTTGTGCCCAGTGCAGTATGCTACGTGGCTTCAAGTTTGGAGTCTGAGATCAGAGGATGGACCTTGTGTCTGCGTTCACATGTGTTTGTTTTCCCTCTCTGTTTTCCCCAAGCAAACATCCCCCACCAAGAGGAGACAATTTATTTTACTTCTCTCTTTTTTTCTTTTTTTTTTATAAAATGCATCCAGCTGAGTGAAGGCCAAGCACAAATGTTTACAGTCGTCCTCTGTTACGGACAAACACTTCCCAGGAAGGACACACACACACATGTGTACACTACACACGCCTGCACACTGACAAATACACACACATAAATGTATTCAAACACACACACACACGTCTTTTCAACTTGAATTAATAGTACAAATTCAAAGCCCATTGCCACTCCATTTGTGTCTTGTGTGCAGCTAGTTCTGTGCTATAACCTTGTCTTTTTGTAGTTTCAATGGCAGCAGCAGAGGAGTCCGCATAAGAGGAAGGTTTTCTAGATAAACGATCATAGTGCCGCTGTTAGCCCAAAGGTCGTTGACATTAGTTCGCTCCCAACACCATTTAGAGAGGCTGTTTACAAGTTTCGAAACCCGTGTGAGCGGCACTGTGATCTCTGTAGTTTTTACAGGCGCATATCTCTCACTTAACTGTCCTGTTAAATGATCAAGGACACCGCTGCTGGCGGCATTAGTGTTGGGAGAAAATGGGTGAGCCAAAGTTTACAAGGGCGACTGATTAAAAAGGTCCTGTTATCTCTATACACAGACAGGTAAATAGCACAAAGGCGTTTACAATCTAAAAAAAAAAAATAGTTCGACACACCGGAACAAGAACTCTATGTAACCTCTCGTTGATATGTGTACATACACTAAAGCAAATGCATGAATGAAACGGCCCAACGGCCGTGTTTAGCTGCTTCGGTCAACCCTTTTGTACTGAACTCCTCTCTGAATGTTCAATATTGGCACAGGCCTCCATTCCGACCCTGAGTGATGTGCATTAACGCACCTTTTGTTTGCGCTGTAGCCGGCTATCTGAGGTATTAATAGCAAGAAGCACTTTGTTCGGTAAACAACGGATGCACTGGAGAGGACGCTCATTGACTGTGCAGCATAGGTTCAAGTTTACTTGGCTATGTTCATGGACTGCTACTAGGTGAGGAAGAAAGCTTATTTTATGGCGGAGATAACTGGCTGTTTGATTGCCTCGATCCTATTAAGAGCTGTGAGAGACGACTTCATACAAGTTTTTTTTTCTTTGTTCTTTTTTTAAGGCTGTAAAGTGCTGATTTATCGCTTCCTGGAAGGTAAGAAGTCAGCCTTTCCCTTTCATCCTCCTTTCTCTTCTAACACTGCTCCTGACAGAGCACAAATGTGAGGAAGGGGTAGATAGCGACAGAATGAGGGAAAGAGAGAGAGGGAGTGAGAGAGAGAGAGAGAGAGAGAGAGAGAGAGAGAGAGAGAGAGAGAGAGCAGGGGGGATGAGAAGAAGGCAGAGAAAATGCAAATCCTGCCGGCTTTTTTTGGCAGATTTGCCCGCTCTCTCCCTCTCTATTTCTTATGCCGTGTGGGGGGCTTAAAGAACTGATTAGAATATGTGCTGAAATTGGAAGTGAGGGTGAGAGCGGAGGGGTAAGAAATGCAGGGTGTGAAATACAAAAAAAAAAGGTCTCATTGATTAATATTCATGTGAATGTCCTCTCTGAGCTCTGGCTGAGCATTAATGAGACCACTGGCCTTCAGATTGATAGAGGGAGGAAGAGAGAGAAAGATAAAGAGAGAGAGGGAGGGAGAGCATGGGATAGAGGTAGAGGAGAAAGAGGGAGAGGAAGAGGATAGCGAGACAGAGAGCGGGAGGGAAAGATTAATTCCAACCCCCACTATTCCAAATACAGTTTCCGGCCGGCTTGATTAGAAAGTTATTTTTTTTTTATCGGTGCTCATTCATGTTCATGCCATGGCTTTAACCTTGAGTTACCAAGAGCAAACAAGCGGACTGCTAACCAAACAGAGTGTGGGAGGGCGACCGGTGCAGGCCTGCTGCTGTCTACAGGTCAAGCATGTGTGCAGCTCTCCCCTTTAAAGCAGCAGTCCGTCTCTCTCAGCTCTCACACTCTTCCTCTCCCCTTTAAAGCAGCAGTCCGTCTCTCTCAGCTCTCACACTCTTCCTCTCCCCTTTAAAGCAGCAGTCTGTCTCGATCAGATCCGGGGGCAGGTCCACAGCTCTCACACTCTTCCTCTGCCCCGGCTGATCTGTCTGTTTTCATTAGCGGTTCTGTTTGGCTATTGAGCGGAGCCTGTCAGATGCCGTGCAGCCGATACACCTTGCACACACACTCCTCCATCTCGTGCGCTTCATTAATGTTTCACTGTGGCCTACGGCATCGTCTCCGCTGATCGATTCCTCTGACAGTCTCTGCATTTCTCTCTTTCCCTCTCTCTTTCTCTCTCTCCCTTTCTCTTTCCCTCTCTGTGACTCCCTCTTTCCCTCTCTGTGACTCTCTCTCTCCCTCTCTCTTTCTTTCTCTCCGTCTGCCCTTCGCACTGGTCTGTCCGGCCCCTCGGCCCAGTTAGTCTGTTCTGTCACAGAGAAGGAGCTCCAGCTGAGAGGCCTGCTGTTCTAACTCACCTCTGTATCAACCCTCCTCTCTCTCTCTCTCTTCCTCTCTCTCTTCCTCCCTCTCTCTCTCTCTCTATCTCTTCCTCTCTCCCTCTCTCTTCCTCTCTCTCTCTCTTCCTCTCTCTCCCTCTCTCTTCCTCTCTCTCTCTCTCTCCCTATCTCTCTTCCTCTCTCTCTCCCTCTCTCTCGCTTCCTCTCTCTTCCTCTCTCTCTCTCCCTCTCTCTCTCTCCCTCTCTCTCTCTCTTCCTCTCTCTCTCTCTCTCCCTCTCTCTCAGACTGCTCACCGACAGGTCACGCACTCTTTTACTTATTTATTCGCCGCCTCACGCTGTGTAAATTGGGGTCAAATGAAGTTCTGTGGAAAGGTGCACGCTTGTGTGTATGTGTGTGTGTGTGTCTGTGTGCATAGTGAAAGTTGCAAACTTATCTAAGCTTAATTAACAGGATTAACGGTGTTAGCGCCTAGGCTTGGCACACTGTGATGGAGGTGACTCTCACCTTGGCACTGGGTATCTTTCATGGCGGGTTCGAAGCCGGAGGCACAGGTGCAGGAGCCGACCGGAACCATCCACTCGCCGTCCCCGTTGCAGTAGAGCTTGAGAGGGACGGACACCTCCACGGCGTTGGGCACGCAGTTGCCAGGGGCGATGACCAGCGAGGTGGCCTCAGCACCCGTGGCCGTCTCAGGGAAAACGGCGAAGTTGGCGATGGTGGTGGAGCACTTTTTGTAGAAAACTCGGACCGAGATGAGAGACATGCAGGCGCCCAGGTCCTGGAAGGCCAGGTAGAAGCCGGACTTGGACAGCGGACCGAAGCTGCGGACCTTCGTGTTGACCTTGCCTAAGTCCAGCTTGGAGAAGCTCTCGTCCGGTGCGATGGTGTCCACCTTCACGTAAGGGTTCTCCATCCAGAAGGGACTGGTGGCGGTGGCCGAGTCGGAGTCGGCCTCGTAGTAGAAGAGGTTGAAGGTCTCTTTGCAGGAGCCGGGAATGTTGGGGATGCTGTTGCAGTCTCGCACGGTGAACTTCATCTCCACGTAGGTGCGCAGCACGTCTTTGCGCGGGATGAAGTCGCTCCGCAGCCAGTTGTTCTGGTTCAGCTCGCGCACGTTGCACACCTGGTACGTCCGGATCGGGTTCATGGAGTCGTCATAGCCACTCACCTCCTCCCACTGCAAGCAGAGAAATAGATGACCATGGTCAGACACATAGTCACACACACACAGTCACACACACTAACACAGTCACACACACACACACAGTCACACACACACACACACACACACACACACACACACACACACACACACACGATTCGTCTGCTCTGGGCTAACGCTAAGGCTAGCACAGGCTCAAACCTGTTCTAGAATCAGCAACAGACAGTGACGATTTTCATAAAAATGTGAGGACATGAGGATAGGTTTGCTTCAGGCCTCTGTCCCATAACATAATATTATGAGACAGAGAGAGAGGGAGAAAGGGAAGGGAGGGAGGGACAGGGTGAGAGAGAGATGCAAAGAGGGCGATAGAACGCTTAGAGGTGAGGGGAAGGAGAAATCAAATTTGTTTTAAAGCTGTTTGGTTTGCTCCATTTCAATTACAGCATCAGTGAGAGTCATTAAGAGCCACGCTGATTCCCCCTCTCGTAACACGTCCTTTCATCTCCCGGGCAACGCGCAGATGAGTCAGCCAGCGCGAGCGGTGGCAAATTCATCACAATTACCGCCGCGTGTCAGCGCCGAGCGAGCGCCCACGTCCCGCCAAACAGGAGTGGATGTTTACCTCGCAGTGGGTTCACAGCGCGCACCGCACCTCTTCACAGCCCATTATCATTCAATTACACAGCAATGATTACACCGCAGTGATTACAGTGTCCTCTGCTGCATTCACACAGCCCAGAGAGGTGAGTGAGAGGCGACAGACAGTCCGCTGGAACCATTTATTCATTTCTGATTGGACTAGAGGCATTCCATGAGTGAGGACATTCTAGAACACCCTCACTCGGACTCTTCTCCGCTGGTAATCACGCCGTGTTTGATATATTTAAACCGCTGCAATTGTAGGATGTCAGCATTTGATTAATTCAAAAGGAGAGAGCAGAATTTTAATATGTTAAATTTGACCGTTATCGAAAGTGGAAAAGGGAGAAGGGGGAATGTACAGAGGATATCCTTTACCAACCCCACTCTCACTCCTGTCATATTGCCTAGGTGTGTTTTTCCCAACTCTTATCTGTTGCGATTAATACAACATTTTATTGGGAAAGTGGAAAGGGCATTGATTTCCAGTAGAATTTGTGATGGAAATGCTCCCAGTTCAAATGCATCCTGCCCAGTCCCACAGGAGGAGGAGGAATATGGAATATCGATGGGAGCGGTTTGGTTTGATCGGCACAGTCCTGACAGGACACTTGTTCTAATTGCTGCCTTGACTGAGTCCAGTCCAGTCCTCACTATAATTACATCAGCCGGATCTGAAGCAAAACAACAAGACTGCCAGGCCCACAGAGCAACATAAACATCACAGCATCTGAGAGAGAGAGGGAGAGAGAGAGAGGGAGGGATAGATAGAGATGGAAGGAGAGAGAGGAGAAGAAAGAGGAATAACAGAGAAGAGGATGGATGGATGAAGAGGAGAGGAAAGGGGGGAGGAGGGATGGAGTATAAAGGAGAGAGAAAGGGGAGAGAAAGAGAGAGAGAGGAAAAGAGAAAAAAAGACGGGAGTGGTGAGAAGAGGAGAGGAGGGAATGAGCGAGTAACAGGAACTTGTTCAGATGTAGCCCATTCCTTTCAGGGGGGTCTGTGGCCCCTTAATTAACATAGAGATATGGACGTGGGGGAGACAGGTCATTCATCGCGCGGGCCCCCAGGGGCCACAGCAGACGGGCTCTAACCGTGGCTGTGGCTGCGGAGGCGGCATTAATACCGGGCTCTGTCTGAGAGAGCGGGCCAGGTATCGATCATCGCCAGCCAGGTCTATGAGAAGGGGGGAATGCATGAAGTGTCAATGGGTATTTAGTTGAGTGTAATAAATAGCCCAGCATGAGAGAGCGCTGGAGAGAGAGAGGTGGGAGGAAGGGGAAGCATCTGACAGGAGGTCAGCTACTCGAGGGACCGCCGGAGTTCCAATATGCAGCCTCAGATGCTTCGCTTTGTCAAACACAGGCATTAAATAGGGCTGGGTGAGGAAAGGGGGCCAAGTCCCTGCTCATCGATTTCACTCTGACAGTCTGAATACTTAGGTGTGCTTCTTTTCTCTCTCTCTCGCTCTCTCTCTCTCTCTCTCTCTCTCTGTACCCTCCCCCTCCCTATGAACCAACCCTTAAAACTTGTGTTCGTGTCCTCTGCCGTCAAAGGCGCTGATTTTACTTTCAGATGCACAGAGAACGTCCGCATTAGGAGGTGCAGGATGGTTGAGGTGAGAGAGAACGTCAGCATTAGGAGGTGAGAGAGAACGTCAGCATTAGGAGGTGGAGGATGGTAAGGGTGAGAGAGAACGTCAGCATTAGGAGGTGCAGGATGATGGAGGTGAGAGAGAACGTCAGCATTAGGAGGTGCAGGATGGTAAGGGTGAGAGAGAACGTCAGCATTAGGAGGTGCAGGATGGTAAGGGTGAGAGAGAACGTCAGCATTAGGAGGTGGAGGATGGTAAGGGTGAGAGAGAACGTCAGCATTAGGAGGTGCAGGATGATGGAGGTGAGAGAGAGCGTCAGCATTAGGAGGTGCAGGATGGTAAGGGTGAGAGAGAACGTCAGCATTAGGAGGTGCAGGATGGTAAGGGTGAGAGAGAACGTCAGCATTAGGAGGTGCAGGATGGCAGAGGTGAGACGGAACGTGTTCTAGAGGAACCCACTATAACTTCTGAGTGCTCAGAGAGATTCTTCAGCTGACGGTGTCTGTTCCCTGTATGATTGAGTGTGTGGTATTTAAGGTTAACGTGCATTTGTAAACGTTGACCCAGTCCTGTTGTAGATCAGTACAGTGTCAACATCAGAACCTCATCAGTGCATATGGACGATCCATAGCTCGTCGGTGAGCCTCTGTTACAGATGTGGAGTGAGGTGGAGTGATGGGCAGGAAGTCTGGGATCCATTTTGTGTTTTTTATTCTTCTCTCACTGCTTTTCATTTATTTCAGATTCTTCCTCCCTCTCTCTGTGTCTTTAGGGGCAAACCATGCTTGTGCCCTCTTGAATGCACAAACAACATCACAAACACAATATGGTTCAGGGTGGGACTTGCCAATTACTTCAACCAAAGGGATATTTCTGCCCTGCGGCAACCAGGCACCCAGGAAGCTGCAGACTCTGTCTACGGATCTGGTCTGGATTTTGCCCCGATTCGGCCCAGACCCGTGCCTGACCTGAGCCGAACCCAGACCGAGCCCATGCCGGACCCGAGCCAGACCCCACAGCGCTGTGGTGGTGGTGAGAGAGGGGATTACTGAGGGGATTTCTCCTTTGTCTGGGCACATTCCTTCCCTGCTCCGCACAAAACAGAGGCGCAATTAAAGCCAAACAAAAGCACTATATACGGCCATGTGGACGCCGGGTTTCTCTCCGATAAAATATGGGCCAGCCGTACGCCTCTCGAAAAGAAGCATCTGCTTATGTGGGGTGAGAACACGGACCATCAATTTTCCTCTTTCTCTCCCTCAGGAGAGTGGAGCTGTGTGTTTGGCATCTCGGACTCGGGGGGGGGGGGCCTTAAGAGGAGAGAGGAGGAGGAGGAGGCGGGGAGGGAGGTGACTGGATTCCTGTGGGTTGTTGTGGCCGGGGTCAATGGCGTGTCTGTGTTTTCTGCCTAAGTGCTAAGTTGGTCGGAAGTAAAAGGCCGACAGGAGGAGTGGCTGGGAACAGCTGTGGAGGTATGGCGTTTGGGGCGGCGAGGGCGGCGAGGCCAGGGAGAGGTTCCATCCACACCCCGAAACGCACAACACCAGCGTCGAGAGGGCCCGGGTGGGAGGAGAGGGGCCTCTTTGAAGTCGAGGATTGACGTCGAGGAGCTTTTGTTGGAGAGACTTGGGAAAGGGGATGCGGGGGTGAGATGTCAGTGGCTGTATGGGATGCGAGGAGATTTGTGGCGTGCAGCGTCTGGTGGTGGGGTCTTTTCTGCGGGTGCTTTATGAGCTTGTATTTCAGCAGGTTTATTTCCCTTTGCCTCCGGAGATTAGAGAAAAGACGCTTTTGGAAACAGCGGGAAAGGGGGAAATTCAATACGTGTGCGCTGCTCGTGTAAGCAAACGCATCTCGGGAAAGGATGTGGAAATTAAAAAGCCGCAGACATACACACACACACACACACAGGCACACATACACACACACACAGACACACACACACACACACACACACATACACACACAGGCACGCACACACACACACACACACACACACACAGGCAAGCACACACACACACACACACACACACACACACACACAGGCACGCACACACTCACACAGGCACGCACACACTCACACACACACACACACTCACACACTCAGTGATGCTTACCCCAGTCTCCGGGTGTGCGGTCCAGGCCAGCTCCGTAGTGGCCCACTTGGTGTCCATCAGAGTCTCTGTACGCAAGCAAACAAAAGCACAAACAACAACAACAATTAGACTCATTTGCATTTTTATCAGCTATTTGATAAAATAACACCACACGGAAACAAAGAGGCTCAGGGACACACTGGGAGACAAACCAAACTATTAGGATAATTTAGATATGTCACCACTGGAGTGAGAAGAAAAAAAAACTATTGAACACAAGCTGTTGAGGGTCCATCTCGTGAATATTTACGATGGTGCGGAAAGGAAAAGGACCCGACTATGTGGGTGATCCACACAGCATTGTTGTGGATTTATTGCGTGCTTGGCCTAATGAGACTTAATTTGGCGTGCTATTTTATGGGTGGAAACCAATCTTGAGTGCTTTTGAGAGGGCAAACCGCCTCTTGTCCCACACTCCCAGAGACCCAAGCGCCCACTCACACCCCAAAAAGCTGGTGGCCGTAAAACCCAAGAAGATATATAACACAACAGAAGGCCTATAGGGACGGCAGAGGGGCAATAAAAGTCTTTCAAACAAAGACGCGACCCAGGGCCACTTCACTGGTCAATCTGTTACAGTCAACTTTTCTCTCTCTTTGAAGGGTTTTAAAGCAGCGCGTTCACTATCTAGCACGATTATCATGGTGAATTAAAAAAAAAAAAAGAAGAAAAAGACACGTAGCGCTGGAAACACGTAGCATGATTTCCGTGACGACTTGACACACAAGCCTATTTTTAGCAGCGGCAGTCATTAGCAGGCTGGTCCGCTCTCCCTGAGTCTGATTAAGACGATCGCACAGGCAGCACAAGCGTGGAGCGGAGCGGAACGTACCGGAGCGTAGCGGCTGGCTCACCGGGGCCACGCACGCAAATACTGTCAGCACATTAAAAAATGGCCGTCCTACTCGATTCCCCTCACATCCCTTTTTTTCCACTGGAGTTCTATTTTTGTGCGTTCTTTTTCTCCTTGCGTCTTCCATCTCTCTCTCTCTCTTTCTCTCTTCCATCTCTCTCTCTTTCTCTCTCTCTCTCTCTCCCTCTCTTCGTTCTATGTTGCTGTGCTGACAGGATGTGTGACATGAAAAAAAGGTGTAGACAGTAAATATTCCCCCTCTCCTGGGACTGTGTGCAGGCATGCTAATGCTGACAAAGGTATGTGGCCTTAAAGGGAGACGTTCCGTCTGTTCCCAGTATCTGCGTGTTTTCTGTCCTGGCAGAATTTCCCCACTGATTTCCAGAAGCTCCGACATCAACCAGCGCCGTCCCTCAGTGTGTGTTGTCACGACGCTGTATCTTTGGTACATCACCTTTTTTTTTTCCTTTGCGCCACTTCAAGTGAGTGACAGCGAATCCCAAAGGGGGATGTAGGGAACAAATCAATGCTTTCAGACTTTTTTTTTCACACACAGGGGGCCTTTTCCCATGGCTACTTAGCATGCATCACCACTCCTGAAATTATGTGATGTCAGATACCACAGTGCTTATTTAACAAGATCAAATGATCTTCATCACAAATGAATTTCTTCAAGTACTGAAAGTGACTGAAAGTACGAAACTGTCACGTCATACATCAGATACACAATGGTACCACTCCTACTACTGATATTATAAATGATTATTCTAAAAATCTGGATGTTGCAATGCAATAACGCATTGCATTACTATACCAAACAACTGCTGATACAGTTCACAAACTCCTGTACGCAGCTCATACACACACACTCTCTCTCTCTCTCTCTCTCTTTTTTCCCAGTGTGCACAGAAGGCCTGAGTCAGGAGAACGGCATGGAAGGTTCAGGAGAGTGTGTGTGCAGTGTAAGTGTGTGTGCCGTGTGTGCGCGTGAGTTCGGTGCTATTCGGCTTTGTTTGCCCTCTATGGTAGCGGTGAAAAACAGCAAAGCCCTGCATTGTGAGCCTGGTCAAGCCTTTTAGATGAGAGGGCAGTCCTGACTCACTATGACAAAACACAGCACTGGGTGACCTGTCCCATCCTGCATACACACACACACACACACACACACACACACACACACACACATACATTATGTGTCTATGTGTGTTAATCTAGGGGGTAGTTCACGTGCGTTCTCAGAGGCCGGATTCATACTATGCGAGGGTTGTATTGCCTCTGCAATCAGTCACACAGGTAGTAAATTATTTACCTCTGAAACAGTGGCCTTTTTGAACTCATGCACAATCCCTGCTTTGTCCAAAGCTGGAGTGTGGCTGACAATCTTCCTCTGCTCTGTTTTCATTCTGTGTTTTTCTATCTTTCTGTCTGTTTTTTTTTTCCTTTTCTTCTCTCTCTCTCTCTCTCTCTCTTTCTCTCTCGCTCTCTGTCTTGTGTCTGTCCTCTCATTACAAATTGCGCTGGCTTTGCAGAGGGTTACTCTGAGGAACCTGACAGACAGGTCTACAGCCTTCTCTCCAAAGGCAGCCTTCCTTCCTCTCTGCATTCCAGGGCTGTGTCAGACTGTTTCAGTTTCCCCTGGAGGCGCAGGAGGCCGTGATGGAGCAGATATAGCAGCAGACGAGAGGCTGCCTCACCACTGAGAGTTAAACAGGCTCAAGCATATTTAACACAGAGATGGGTGGGGATGTGGTTGCTTTCGTTATGTTCTGTGCTCAAATACATGCAAATAAGTGACTGAGGGGTGTGTATAGTCTTTTTATAGTCTCTCTCTCTCTCTCTCTCTCCCTCTCTTTCTCTGTCTCTTTGTCTGTCTGTCTGTCTGTCTGTCTCTCTTTCTCTCACCTGATGACCTGTGTCATCACTCTTGTGTGAAGTGATGGATATTCGGGTTGGCAGTCAATATTTGCCACCTGCGAGTGAGTCTGTGTGCACAAGACTGGGCGGAGCCGCTCAGCTCACTGTCAATGTTTAATCCTCCTCCTGTGTTCCGGAATGATCATTTATCATTAGCATTCTAAAACTTCAGTCTTTAAGAAATATAATCTTTTCTTTCATCTTAAACTTACGAGGATGCATGTCATCCTTCACCCTACCTACTTGATAGATGAAATAATTTATATCTATAAAAATGTAATACTTCGTTTTATGAGTGAAAATACATGGTCATTACAAGTGTTATTATGTTGTAAAATGGTACAAAATGATTAAAAGTACACTTAAAAACTAGAAAGGATCTATAATTGTTAAGAAACTGAAAGAAAAATGGTTATAAAGACAATAACTTGCACCTTTAGAGTGGTTTAAATCAAAATAGACCAAAATCAAACGTTTACAAAATACTTATTGGCATTTATGTCAGGCTGGTCAATTCTGACCGAAAGAGCAACGAGTGCAACCGTGTTGTGAACACAACATGAGGGCAGGAGGTGGCGTGTGATTGGTGGAGGTGCGACGGAGAGCACAGAGTTCACAGAGGTGTGTGGGACAAGAGACTGCGCCGAGAATGACACATATATGAGTCATGTGCCAGGAGTCAGGAAACCACAGCTGTGTGCCCACATACATCAAAAGGCACGCAGACGCACGCACATACAACAAAGCCACACACACACACACTCTCTCTCACACACAGACACACACACACACATGTGCAACCACTATCCAACAAGGCCAGCCCCTAGCATCCTAATCCTGTAATGATAGAGCACAGCTAATAACAGGGAGAGCCTGGGACTCACTCGTCCTCTGTGTGTCCGAAAAGACTCTCTCTCACACACACACACACACACACACAGATATGCACTAAGTGCCCAGGGTTGCAAGCCTCTTAAAATATGCCTTTGTTCAAACAACCAGTCTTCTAAAAGAGGAGTGGGGGTAGGGTTTTTAAAAAAAACACACCATTATTGACACAGAGGAATGTGCATGTTAGTGTGTGTGTGTGTGTGTGTGTGTGTGTGTGTGTGTGTGTGTGTGTGTGTGTGTGTACACTGCTTCGGAGTCCCTAGCTAGCCACAGCAGACAGGTGAGGGATCAGGCTGGATTGCACTTTGACACTGCTTTTTTACTTTTAGAGTTTTATTTAGGGGCAGGCACTGGAGGCTAGTCCTCCAGGGCAACACACACACACACACACACAAACACAGACACAGAGGGTGGTGAAGAAAGGATACACCTAGCGCAGCACTACAGTACATTTGGAACAAAGAGCTCTGGCAGATGAGGGCCATTTCAGGACGCCATTTTGTGTTTTGGAAGGCGCCCTAGCTGTGCGCTCGCTCGGTTGTGAGTCTGAGATATGCTAACAACAACAATATGCTAACAACAACATAAACAACTTTAAAAAGTGTAGTATTTCCTAAAAGAGTGTGCTCTCCCTCTCTCTCTCTCTCTTTCTGTCTTCTTTCCAAACAAACCTGCTGCGGTGAGTTGTCTTTGTTACTAAAAGAGTCACAGCTTCTCATCAGTTCAGTGCAGCGTTTGATGAAACATAAAACTAGTTGTGTTTATGAGGCTGTGGTTGTTTGGTCTTTAAGAGTGCGGACGCATCTGCTGAACTGAGAGACACACACTTGAGGCCTCTGAGACTTCCTCCGTTCTTCTGTTAATTGATTTTTCCCCTCCTCCTTCGCTCTCTCTATCTTTGTTGTGACACTATAAAGAGGGACAAACACATCATGGCAGCTCAGCGCTGGGGCCTAGGGATATGCGTGTGTGTTAGAGAGTTTGAGTGAGTGTGTGTGTGTGTGTGAGAGAGAGAGTTAGAGAGAGTTTGAGTGTGTGTGTATGTGAGAGTGGAGGGGGTTAGGTGGTGAACCCCTCTCTCTTTCTGACTCCCCCAACACTACAGCTGTGTTTGGCCACAAACCCCCTATGAGATGTGTCAGTGGTGGCACAGAGAGACACTGCATTAGGCGCATTAAGCTATTAGTCTGATTGGTTTGCATTGGCTTCTATTGCCAGTGTGATTAGCCCAGTGCAGAGGCAGGCAGAACAGGGCCGGCGCGGGCGAAAGCAAAGCTTGGGGGGGGCTCCATTTAAATTTAAATTGGGAGAGCAGCCCTCTTCTTTTGTGCTGCCGTGGAGTGAGGTGATTAGGAGAATGGATGTTTTTGAAGGACTAGCCCTCCTCTGCCTCCCAGCAATCACACAGGCACACACACACACACACATACCACACACACACAGAGACAAACATACACACATTAACACTATAACACATGCCAGTAGATACATAGACACACACACACACACACTCTCTCTCACACACGCAGGAGGCAGTGCATTCATTTGTGGAGGGTTGGTGATAAAGGTAGAATTGGCCCTCAGGACTCCCCTGCAAGCCCCCCCCCGGCGCGCCTGCACTCGCTGTCAGTCAGCTCACAATGCCTGTCACCGGGGCAACTCACGGCTAATAATGTGAGACACTCTCTCTTACCCTCTCTGTATCTCTCTCTCTCTCTCTCTCTCTCTCTGTGTGTGTGTGTGTGTGTATGAGGCCCACAGACAGACATGTGTATGTAAAAATGAGATCCAAGGAGTGTGTGTGAGAGAGAAAAGTTTGTAGGTTTGTTCATCTGAGAAGCAGAGAGGTTTGGTTGACTGCTCCAGTTCCTGCCCGCTCTGAGAAGAGAGCCTCTCTCTCCTCCCCCCCCCCTCCTTCCTTTAATTACAGGGCACTGTGGATCTGACAAACAGGTAGCCCCCAGGACACCTGTCTGCAGACCAGGTGTGCCAGATGTGTGTGAGTCTGTGTGTGTGTGTGTGTGGGAGAGAGAATGAGTTACAGTATAATGTGTGTGTGCATGTCTGTACTTCCCTCTGTGCGTAACCACTGGGCTGGATCAAAAGAAAAGGGGGTCATCTGCCCCCTCACCCCACCCCAGGCTCTCATTCTCTTCCCCTCCTTCTCTTAACCCTCTCTCTCTCCATCTCCCCCTCCTTCCCTCTCTTTTGTCAATGGGTTTGTCCTTCACCGAGGTCCTGTCCGCACACTGCACCCCTCTGAGCAAACGGGACATCACTCTAGTTGTGTGTCTCCCGCGGGACAATAAAGGCAGCCGGACAGGTGGTGAGGTATGTTCAGTGCTTCCTGTTTGACAGGATGTGACAGAACCTTTGCCATGGTCTAAACACTTGCCTCTCTCTCTATCCCTTTTTAAGGCGATTAACAGAGAAATCAGGAGAGTTCAAGCTACACTGATTTTAATGGGCCACGGAATTAGTGTTTTTAAGTAGTGAGTATGAATGAGTGTTTTTAAGTAGTGAGTATGAATGAGTGTTTTTAAATAGTGAGTATGAACGCACAACTGCTCAGGTTTCTCTGTCGTAACATCCATGATCCCAAAGCCGAAAATGGGTTAGGACGTTCCCTATGCAATAATTTAACTAGGCTCCACAATGGACAGTTCCAGTTTCCCTTCTGAGACAACTTCTATTGTCACCCCAACCTTTCCCGTCATTGCATTGCTTCAAATGTTTTTTATTTTAATTTTTTTATATATATTTGCGCTGAACATCAAAGCTGGCGTTGTGGGTCTGGTTATTTTAATGACAGTGTTTAGGGGGCGGCCCTGGAGCTGCAGACCTGCCTTTATGAGCATGACTGTCACCGGATGACGTGACGTGAAGGCTCTCCGTCTGGCTTTATGAGCATGAGTCTCACCGGGTGACGTGACGTGACGGCTCTCCGTCTGACTAAACACCGAAACCATCTCCTGTCCTCCTGTGATGCAGTCAGCCCTCCCTAAGCATTAGTTCATGACTGCAGGCATGCCGTTTAAAACACTCCTGGCTAGAGAGTCATTACACCTCAAGGTAACACACACACACACACACACACACACACACACACACAGAGAGACACACACACACACACACACAGACACACACACACACACAGACACACACACACAC
>NC_045161.1:20538028-20555528 GCF_900700415.2 Clupea harengus
ACCGTGTGGTCTTAAACACAGGCCATATTCACAGGGAGCTGCTGTTGATGGTGCGCTTCATTATAGAGCTCTGGCACAGGGCTGCCTTGCTGCTCGCATCAAAGCCATAACTTGTCTCCTCAGACAGCTGGGTGGAGGGGGAGCAGTCATGCATCTTTCTTCCCAGGGACTGCTGGGGCGAAGCTGCTCCAATTGAAGATGTAGAGATAGATGTATGGCAGCAATCCAAGACTAGATTAAAATCCGCCCGCACCCCCGACACTGCGCCCCCCCCTTCCCGCACACACACACACACACACACACACACACACACACACACTCCCTCAGCTCATTTTCCTATGCCCCCCTGGTCTCGCCGGGTCAGTCTGTTCACATTGTCAGTCTTCTCCACACTCTTTCAGAGGGCCCGGCGGGGCTGGTACCGGCCCAAGTGGATATTTGAAAGCGAGACCCCAGCGCCGCCGCCCGCTCCCTTTTGTTCCTGCTGCGGCGGTGCTGATCCACCAGCCGACCCGTTTGGGTTCAGGGAACCTTAATAACAGATAAGCCTTCATTACGCTTCACCGTGGCTGCGGAGCACCCGACCAGAACTGACAATCAGACTTCTATCACCTGGCAGGGCTTAGGACGGGGGTTGGGGGTCGGGGGTCCGGAGGGGGTGGGGGGGTGGGGGTCGGACTGTAGGCATGTGGGAGGTTCCCCTGTAAAAGGGCAGCCCTGGATCTCTCCTCAGAAATGTGTCACTTTATTGGCAGGAGCCCTCCCTTTTTTCCCCCTTATTATTTTAGGCTGGCCCTGTGCCAAGTGACTACAAGGTCAGGATGTGAGCTCAGTTTCTGCTAATAAAGTCTCAATCTTTGCCACGTCCGTCTCTCTCTTAAGCTCTAAATGCTGATGCCAGTTGACATGGGCTCCAGGCTGATCATCACCGCTCACAGTAGGGTCACATCGATTCTTCTGAGCTGGTCAATTGGTGATTATGTGCTGTGTGTGTGTGTGTGTGTGTGTGTGTGTGTGTGTGTGTGTGTGTGTGTGTGTGTGTGTGTGAGGCTGTTATTTGCTAGAGGTTAAAGTGTAGACCTTTACAAGCCATTTCAACATGACAATGCGCTCCATGCTGCTTACCCATGCTCACGTGATCTGACAGTAACTGCGTGTGTGTGACATCAATTACTGATAACGGCCTAAAGGTCAAAGGGAAGAGTGGCCTATATGGGGACCGATCCACAGATGTGTGTGTGTGTGTGTGTGTGTGTGTGAGCGTGAGTGGCCTATATGGGGACCGATCCACAGATGTGCCCTGGCCAGCGAGCGTGAGTGGTTGTCTGTGAGCCGTGGGCTGTGAGCGTGAGTGGGTGTGTGTGTGAGCCGTGTGTGTGTGTGAGCTGTGGGCTGTGCAGCTGGGTCAGGGGCTCAGTCTGAACACAGGTCCTCCAGTGGGTGTGTGTGAGCCGTGTGTGTGTGTGTGTGTGTGTGTGAACACAGGTCCTCCAGTGGGTGACATATGGAGCTGAGGCACCAGACAGGCTCTTCCTGCTCTAAAAAACACCCCAGATTTCACACGTCCCGTCCCCCGTCCCCCGTCCCCCCGTCTCAGAGATACCCCCGCCACGCCAAATGGACAAGTGTTGCAGCGTGAGGACAGTAAAAGTTTAAAACAAAACAAGGAGTAAAGAAATCGGCACGGCCACATTTGGTGTGCCGGCTGGGGAGAGGAATGCCTGTCTGTCGCACTCGTATCTGACAAAGAACATGAAACTACACTTCTGTGGTCTTTTTTTTACACACAGCACTCACACACACACTCACGGACTGCAAATTATAAAGCTCTTCCTCCAGCGTCCTCTGCCTGGGCTATAATTTGCAAAGGGCAATCAGAGGATGAGCAGCTTTGCACCGAGCATGAGTGTAAAAAGGTCAAATATTTTAACAGTTGCAGCAGTAAATGACTGCAAATGCAATTGCACCGTCCAGTAAGTGGAGAGCGGCTTGTGGAAATGTGTCTGGGTGTATATACTCTATGGCTTTTGATGGGTTGGAGCCGCTTACGGGACCCCGGCTCCTGGAGAGAGGTAGCGGGAGAAAATGGCTGTATTTAGGGGGACTCTCTGAGCCTCTTGAGGTCTGTTTGATGTGCAGATTAAATGCAGGTGTAGCTGAGCAGTGAGTGCTCGGAATTTAGTAGCCATTGTAAACCCCCCCCCACCTCTACAACCCCCCACCCCCGCCCCCCTCCCGCTCAGGCTATTTACAGTGGCCCAGGCCGCTAATCAAAGCAGACGTTTGCACCTAAAGCTGCGGCTTTGTCCATTTCCTGTGGGGCCCGAGGCAGTACTGAGCACTGGGTCGCCCCTCTGCCAGATCAGGGCTGGGGTGGAGCAGGAGGTGCTGCAAGAGCAGGAGCAGGAGGTGCTGCTGGCCGTTAAACCCCCCCCCCCCCCCCCCACCAGCCCCCACATCTGATCCAGCCCAATTTCACAATGATAAAATGCCATTTCAAACGGACTGAATGTTTTTCCCCCTACAGATTAAAAAAAAATATATAATTTTTTATATATGTTTTACAGCTGCTAGCCAGGTGATTGTACATTCTGAGGGCTCTGCTTGAGGCCATGCATGCCCACAGAGAGCTGCTAACTGGAACAGATCTGGCCCTGGTCTGGCCCTGGTCTGGCCCTGGTCTGGCTCTAGTCTGTTGGACTTAGGCCAGGTTCTTTGCAGACGAAACCCCCATCTTGGCTCTGACAGATGGACCTGCTTTTACATAAAAGCAAATATCAAAGATCCCTTTCTGCTCCATCGGCAAAATTTGTTACAAGAGTCTGTAGCCTGTAAAAAAAAGTCCCCTGAAGTGGATCAAACCTCCACACACACATTCACACACACTGCATTTTCCCTTCGGGGATCAATTAAGTAATCTATCTATCTATCTATCTATATATCTATCTATGTATCACACAGACACACACACAGACACACATACACACACACACAGACACACACACACACACACACACACACACATCCCAGTGCAGTCTGGAGGCCGTTCCCTGTTGGCCCAGTGGCCCGCCTGACTGCGTTGTAATGGCTGAGGCATTCCCGTAAAGTGGTCTTAGTCATCCCCCATGAGTCCAACAGCGCAGGCCTCCACTAAATGGCACTCTGGGCTGGGTGCGCTCTCCTGTGATTTAGCACTGGAACTATCATGCACCACACATGGTGACGTGTTCTGACTTATGTGCATCTGTGGACTGTGTGTGTGTGTGTGTGTGTGTGTGTGTGTGTGTGTGTGTGTGTGTGTACATGTCTGTTTGTTCCTGTATGTTCATGTCTGTGTGTGTGTGTGTGTGCATGTGTGTCTATTTGCCCGTGTGTGTGTGTGTGCATGTGTGTCTATTTTTCTGTGTGTGTGTGTGTGTGTGTGTGTGTGCATGTGTGTCTATTTGCCTCTGTGTGTGTGTGTGTGTGTGTGTGTGCTACTTAATGACACACACACAGAGTAAATAAGCATGCTGAGGTTCAGATGTGCTCTCCTGCACAGATGCCTAGTGTTAGTGTTGTGTTTTAGTGTGTTCTTGCTCCGTGTTTCCTGCAGACCAGCGGAGATTCCCTCTGGGCTTCATTGTATTTAAAAACATGACTGTTAAATCACAGGGCCGCGGCTAAACACAGGGTAGCGGGTAACAATGACGCTAGCACTTAGAAGCGGCCCACACCTAAGCCAATCAAATCGCTCTGGCCTTCTCATAGTTTAAACTCTTTAGCATCTTTCCACACAGAGTCTTAAACAGTACATTCGAGTGACTTCGCCCATTCCTGGAAAGGGGGAAATATATATATATTAATGAAATCATTTTTTATTATCGCAAACATCTGTTTGAGCATGCTATGCTGTTTGGTTTTTTCTTTTTTTATTATGAGTTTTATTATTCCTTTAATCTCTGGTTCAATGGCGTGTTGTTTAGCCGGGAGATATGGATCAGCTGTGCCCGTGCCACCTACCTCGCCACCTCTTAAGTAAAGACTGAGGGCAAGCCCTAACGTCTTTTGCTCAATCCCTCCTCTCTCTGTCCCACACACACACACACACACACAAACACACACACACACACACAAACACACACACATACACACACACACACACACACACACACACACACACATACACACACACTGTTCGGCGCTCTCTTTGCCTCTCTCATTCCGCTCCAGTGGCTACAGACCACACCAATGGGCTTTTGGCAGTGGGCAGGCCCAGACTCATTCACTGCTTGGACTGGAGAGGGACTGTGTGTGTGTGTGTGTCAAAGAGCTGCTGTTCAGCTGATCTCTCCTCTCTCTATCCCACACACACACACACACACACACACTGCTGTTCTGCTGAGCTCTCCATCAGGACCAGCCAGGACAGCCCTTTTGAGGAACAACTCAAACAGACCCACGTTGGGAATTCCTGTCTGCATCCAATGCACTTCTGAATCAATTAGCAGACCATTTGCCAACCATTGGTTGTCACTCCAGATCTCTGTTGCTTGTTGCTTGTTGGGCAAACATTGGGGCAGAGACACTCGAAAAGTGGAAATGGGGCGATTTCTATGTGTGTGTTTCTGAGAGTGTGTGTGTTTCTGAGAGTGTGTGTGTGTGTGTGTGTGTGTGTGTGTGTGTGTGAGGCTGCTCTATGGACACGGTGTCCTGTCCCGGCACACAGCTGAGAGGAGCTCTCTAGTGTTGGAAGCGAACTGTCAGTATGAGCACATGACTGTGGCGGCGTCTCATAGTATCTGTAAGCGTGTCAGCGGCGTCTAAGACTGAAAGCTCTCTGAGCTCCTTACTGAGGGGGGCGAAGGCAATGTGCATCTGTTCAGCAAGCCCTCGCCTTACGCTGTGACCTTTCAACCAGCTAGGATCCTCCAGCCATTGTACGGCAACATACACCTGATCCCTGTTCTCATGTGTGTTTCGATAGTGTTTCTGTTCTTCATTTTAACGGTTTAATGTTTATATTCATTTACTCGCAGAATCAAATTACAGAATACATTTATCCGTCAAACCAAAGAATTGCAGTGTGAAATAATTACTTCATGACCACTCAGTTGTTCTTGAGTTGCCTAAGTTGTTCATAAGGTGTTATTAAGACGCTGCTTTTAAACTTTCAGTGTCATCATCAGAACTGGTTTGACTGGGGATGCAGAGGCTTTAACCCTGCTGCTTTGTTTGGGGTTTAGGGTTGGCCATGTAGACTACCATGGAAGAATTACAAGAGTAGGTGAGTGAGAACGCACGACATTTAGATACTGCTCACACTGATGGAAATTGAGGTAGAAATATGCAGTTTATTTAATAGACTCAAATTTAATTTTACAACATCCTTCTGAGTTGACTGGCCGTTATCCATAATTCCAAGCCGTTTGTGAATATTAAATGAACGCGGCGTAATTGCGCCCATAATCAAGTAGGCTCAGTTACACGAAAAGCAGAATGTGTAAGGAGCGTAAGATTGATATTTCAGCGGCCTTGCGCTCATTCAGCAGCGGGAGACATGCTCTATTTACAGCCCACGTAGTTTAGGCCACGGCTCCACAGATCCTCCAAATAAAACCGACGACAAACCAACATGTAGGCTGTAGTCTGTTAGCATCTGGTCACTGCGACTTATTTTCTTTCTTATCACGCTACTTCAATTAATTTCTTGTTACTTTTTTGTTAATAAAATGAGATGTAGACCCACAGCCAACATCCAGTTTTTGGGCATCAGTTTTATGAAAGGACTGCCATTTTCAAATCAGTGGACAATTTTCGCGTAGTCCTGAACATTGATTTATTATCTCAAATATAAATCAAAATTGTGGATTGTTTGCTAATGTTTATTTTTTTTAATTTTTATTTGCAGTATTTACATGAGCTAATGTAATTTATTGCGCAATGAGAAATTACGACAAACAGTTTGATGGGAAAGCACCGTTCTTTATGTATAGAAATATTGCACCATGTATCTCATATAGGTTTCTGAATAAAGTTGAAATGTTAAAGACAAGAAATCCCGCTTTCGTGCAAACTGCCCAATAAAGCCTGTTTTAAATGAAGGGGGTGTCCTCGGCTCGGCCTCATCTACATGGAAATGGCACACAGAAGGCATTCTTACACAAATTGAGAGTCTCCTTGCCTAATGGTGAAAGTCCGAATTAGTCCAGTGATCATTTCAGTTGCTAATGAAGTGGATAGGATTACTAATCGTTTCTTTATTTCCCCTTTTGTCAGTTAACGTCAGGCCGTTATTTCTATAAACACGACTGCTGACGAGTTATCCTTGAAACAAACCGGCATGCATGCAGGCCCATTGAGGTTTCCTCTCCCCTCTGCGCTGTGCGGGAGGTCTCATCTGTTACAGTCTGCCCAGGGTAACAGTTACGGACGCGAATTTCAAATTAGACAACAACAAAACGCATCGTTTCCAGACTCCCAAACATGCAGTCCTCAAACTGGAGAATTTGAGTTGTTAGTTAAAATACTAAAAAGTAGTCAGCAATAGCCCACATTCGAAACTCTAGATTTCCGAATGTCCAAAATGAACTCTCACTCTGGCACCGGGATGAGGTTTCCACACTTAACTCAGAACAAGTGTGAGGAACAAAATGGCCCCTGCTGCTCTGCTTTAGAGTGGGTAAAGCAGTAGCCTATAAGAGTAATGAAGTGGGCGCAGAGTGCGGAGGATTAGAGCCATACGCGACACACAGGCAGGGCAGAGAGTGTGTTAGTAAGCTGCAAGTCCACTGTCTCGAGTGAGTTTTTTTGCTTCATTTATAACGCACGGAGAACACACACAGGCTTTTACATTTTACATTTAGTCATTTAGCAGACGCTTTTGTCCAAAGCGACGTACAAGGGAGAGAACAGTCAAGCTAAGAGCAATAAAAAAGCATGGTGTAACAATAAATACTACTTTACATGAGGCTCTCTCTCTCTCTCTCTCTCTGTAACACACACACACACACACGTAAACATAGAGAGATCGACTGCTATTTCTGTTCTGTGCTTGTAATGTCCCAAAAAATTAAAGGAGTGCATTTTGATCGAATCTCGAGTGTGTGTCATATTAGCTATCTTCAGAGGGCATGTGCCCATCCACTGAACTCATTACAATAATCGACCAGTAGGCCACATGCAGCCGATGTTCAGGTTGACACTCAAATACAAAAAGTCTAGAGTCAGAACACAAATCAGACAGTTGAAAATCCTTCCTTTATTGAATATCGTTTTGGTAAATAAACTTCTTATCTCTCAGAGCATCCCAGCTGCAGTTGCACTGCTACTGAACTAAAAAACCGAGTGCCATAGGGAATAAAGAGATATGAGGGAAATATGCATAACCAATTCTAGCGCGTATATTTGACGCCCACTTTTCTTCGTTGATGGATTGTGATATATTTAACTTTAGGGCACCATATGTCGGGCATTATTTAATTTCCTTTTGAGTAACAAAATATAATCTACATGCTGCACGATCCTGTAAATAAATGGACAATGTATAGCAATGTCCCGCTACCCCACGTTGATAGGCCTACTTTTGGATATTACCGAAACATTGTTTCTCTTCGGATTATCATATTTACACGTTTATACGGTAAATCTTAAAATTAAAAGGAGAATTGGCCTGTGTATATATTAACAGGAATTTATGAATAAAACATGAACACGTGTATGGTAAAGAGCGCCTTTTAGCTGGCATTTACGCAGTTTCCTACAAAAGTTTCCTTTTGTACAAGTGTGAGAAGACATCGGCGAGATCGGATAGACTGCCACTGAGATTGGAACCGACCAACGGTGCCGTTCATCTCTCCGGGGAACACAGCAGGGCATAAATCAGATAGACGTATAAAGCTGAGGTTTGCTCCAGAAATTAATAATCAACCCATGTACCTATTGCCTCGATTAGAGTGATAATGCTATAGGCCTATCTAAACGAAAAAAGGAAGTACATTTTATCTTCAACTAGGCCTGTCTATATTGTTACAGTTAAGTAAATAGGCAACATTTGATGTTACAAAATTGGAGACAAAATAAAATAAAGTAAAATAAAGCATCCGTTTATTGACAAACTTGTATTGCGCCTATAATCACCTCTGCAAGAGAATTGACCTGCGCAACACAACAGATACGATAGAAAGCAAATAGCAGTTTGGCCTAGTCGAAGGGCACACTCCACTTTCCTTCCAAACACAGACTGGAGCCGTCCATCTCTTATCTTTATACTTATCTGAGGTGCTATAAAAATACTGACCAGGAGTAAGAATGAATGAAATAAAACGTAATCTAACAATTGCAATCTTACACGCGGACCGTGCGTTATTTCAATTTGATAAGTAAATGTAGGCTACGGTTAACATTACAGAAAAAACCGTCACCAGCTGCTTTGATAGTATCAACTTAAATGATTTCGCATCCAGTGTGACCTTTTATAAGAAATAATTCTCAGTCAATTTATGCAAATAAATGGGCTTATGCCTTTAGTGTCGGACATGACAGACAGGTCGAGCAATCATCTAACCTTGAACATTCATACTACACATCTGAACTTGCCTAATTGAACGTCGACATAAAATTTCCAAACAAAAGCGGTAAATAACCCAGCGAGACCAAGACGAGCGATTTTGTCTCATTATTCACTACGAGGCATGCAGGGCTGTTTAACTCAAACCAAACACATCAAACTCTTCGAAGAATGCAACTAAGATAAGTCCACATGCCCCCGGAGTTTATAGACATAATAGGCAAATCAAAACTTTTCAAACTATTCTCTCTGACGTCACCCTAAATAGCGCATTCTACCTTAAGCCTTGTCCGAAGCGTAATTGTTTAATAATAAAATAGCCAACATAGTCGTTGGGCCCGATTAAACACAGTTGGAATGAAAAGTTGAGCGGGCTTGGTGATTTCAGTGCCAGGCAAGCAGGGTAAGCATATTCCCCCACTAAAAGTAACAAGACTGCGCAGACGAGGCGACCGGCGAGACTCCCTACTGCGCGACGAGGCTACGCTCATTTGCTCGGAACAACACCGAAAGGACCAGTATGTTTTGGAAATGAGCATCCACCCCGTAAACAACGGATACGTTAAAGATACTGGCCAGTGCAATTAAAATGTGTATTGAGGTCCCCAAGGGTCCCAGGAGCCTTTTGTCTCTGCGCGCAACGCAGTTTAGCTCATGCTGGGTAAGGGCAATAGTACGAAATGTAAAGAACCTGGTGTACCCTTGATGAGTTATTTAATGTAATCTTAGCAATACGTGGTTTACTGGTGAAAATATGAGCGGGTAGGGCGTGCTCATCCTTAGAGCATAGATGGCTGTATTGATGTGAGGCACATATGAGGTGCCATATTTCTGTGTGGTGTTGACAGACCGTAAACATAATTTCACACAATATTAAAAAATCGGCTGTTAATGCTGATGTCCGTTCTTACCTTCAACAGCTGACGTCAGTGGCAGCAAGAAGCTGCATAAAAACAGCAAATAATCCATTGTCACACAGCAGACAACGTTGACATGAAAATGCGCCTAGAGAATAGAGAGTAATCCTGAAAGCTCCAACTCCCGTGGACCCCGTGTAAGTCCCGCAACTTCAAAATCTCAGGATAGAGGTTATCTCCATATAACAAAACACTAAATGAGTGGAATGTATGAACCAGCACAAGTTAGCATGAAAAAAGACGCGTATATCCAATTCCTCCTTCTTGGAGAGAATGGGCTTCGCACGGTTTCTTCTCCAGCAGAAAGGGGACGAACGAAAGTCGTTCACCCGTTAGGCTACTTCGCATTTGGCAACTGACGGAGTTCCACCCTAAACAGCGCCGTTTGCCCTATTCAAGTTTTATTCATATCTAATCTGTGAAAATAGAACGTGTCTGTGTAGTCCATTCCAACGGAATTCTCCAGAAAATGTCAAAAGTTTCAAGGAGAAATATTTAAGGATTCATATCTTCCGCATCTTCATTTAATCAGCTTCGCATTGTAGTCCGAAACGCACTTACATGCATGAAACATTTGCATGTGTTGTCTCCTTGTAACACCGTCTTTGCTGAGACACCGTAATTCCCTGAGCGAATTGTCAGCACGACTGAAGAGACGCTTGTGCTCCGCTCTGCGCCCGCATTGGAATGAAATGCCGTTGAGGCGAGCCAACGAACGAGTGAAAGAGGGAGAAAGCGGGGCACAGAGGAGGAGTTAAAGCGTCAGTCTTTCTAGTGGTTACACCCCTGCAACTAGCTGTGAAAGCTGCTGGCCTTAACTCAATAGCCATACTCGGGAAAGTCAGATAGACACGGCTACTTTAGAGCTTTGAAAGACACATAGCGCCCCCTGCGGGAACTCAAGTTCTGGGATGCGGATTTCTTTGATAGAAAAGAGCCTATCAAGTTACTTCCTTATCTTATTTTTTTTTATTCTGATAATTTCTTTATAGCAGATTAATGCCATATCACAGATCATACGCCTAACGTGTTGGATGTCGCTGTTCTTTCCGCACAGAATACGAGGATCCCACACGCTGTTCTGTGAGTAGGCACTCAATTAAAGCAGTTTAGGACGATGTGTAAAAGTTTAGATTACTTAGCCTACGTTCTGTTGCGTCGGACAATTTAACAAATAGCCAAATATATATTGGCAGTTAATTATGCAACATGTCCTGAATGCCTTACTTTAAAACGTAGAGTGGTGTAAAGTAGTCAATTGTTTGTTTCTAATGGTAAGTGTCTTTGTTATTTTTTTTTATGATAACGATACAACAAAAAGTTACAGCCCACACCAGTCTACTTAAAAAAAATCCGGTTACCGGTTCGCTGTGAATCGTGTTAAATGTCCGTTGTTAATTGCCTTCTTGACCAAAGTAAATAAAAGTGCCTAAATGTTATTTCTTGTCTCTCTTTGTGAGACATTGTGGCATATGATTTGCTTCAAAGTTCAATGAGGATATACTTGTCGACATGAAACCAGGTGGAAATGTGAGGCCAGTTTAATAACATTGTTCATTTTTACGTGTTTGTGTGTGGGGATGTGCTTGAAATCATCCAACAATATTCTCTATAGCTTTTTTTGCTTCCTGTGAGGCAGTTCACAGTTTGGTGACCTACTGCATGAAATACTACACAGTCTACCTTTGGTTAAAAAAAAAAAAAAAACACACACACACACACACACACACACACAAGAGGTTATTTGTCCTTAAAAATGTAATTTAGGTTTTCAAAGTGGCGTTGACACCCTTGCAGATGGCCTCTGTGCCTAGCAGGGCAATGCAGTCTATATTGGCAGGCAACGCCTGTGTGGTTTTATAGTTTATAGTGTTGGAAATTTAAATCATTAAACTAACAACAGCCGATATACTGTCCATCACAGTTGTTGGTGTATCAGCATTTTACACCAATAACACACACCATTGAGAACAGGCATGTCCCCAACATAATGTTGGACAGGGTCATGCCAATATACAGTGTGAATAAATGGAGCTGAAAAGAACTTGATTAATCTGAAAGTCTGAAATTGGTCAATTTCCCCCCAGATTTATTATTAATTTATTTTATTGTCATTAACAATACCATAATTGATGCTTATCTCACATTTTCAGGGTATTTAAACACTAAAGTAAACTTATTTTTTATATCCTCACAGAGTTGTACTGAAAACGTTTTTAAAACACCACTGTAGATTGTACCAAATTCTTCGCAAGATAAATGTTAGTACTGCAGGTATTGTAAGGAAGTAAGTGTATGTATTATAGTTATATTTGACTTGGCGTAAGTATTGCAGGTAAAGTATGTAGCTAAATAAGGAAGGAAGGAAGGAAGTTCAACTATTGTAGGTATATTTAACTTGGCACAAGTATTGTAGGTATATTTAACTTGGCATAAGTATTGCAGGTAGTTTATGCAAATGAGTGGAAGTGTCATCATGATTATATTGTGTTTGGACACAGGAGAACTCCCACACGTCGCCTCTGTCTGAGCGCCTGTATTTTCCCCAGAGCACGAGCTCCGGTCCGTGCCTTTAGCTGGCCATGTGCGTGTAGCGGGCCGTGTCCATTAACGGCCGTGTGTGTGTGTGTGTGTGTCTGTCACCCTAGTTTGACTTCAGACAAGCTGACCCTGAGTGCTAGTCATCAAGCCGTTAGCTTTGAACTCGTGAGTGGCCAACATGGCCGTGTGCGCTAGACATGGAAATGATGTGACCTTTATGTGCTCCTCTGTTGTGTTGTCCAAGCAGGAACCGCAGCACAGGCTCATATGTGTCGACCACAGTTTGGTTTCCCTGGGTCCTCCAGGTGGACACAATCAATATATCCAACTGTCATCACCTTTCAAAATCATTTTAGGTCTAAAATCTCAGAGCACATAAGGTTACTGTACTTAGAGTGTTTCTGTCTGTATAGATAGAATCTGTACTTTACTTCATTCATTTCTTGGAGATGCATTTTGCTGTTACCTCCTGATATTTTAACACAATACCACTTTTACCACAAATTAATGCTATACAAGTTGTTTACCGAAACGTCAATTCACTACTTTTTTAACTCTTCACAATATATAATATAAGCAATTTAGGTATGACATAACTGAATGTATGTCATAAGTTTATCATTATTTCTGTCTCTAGTTTGACATTTTTTTCATTGACATTATGATTCCCTATTTGTGTTGTCCGTCCCTCACCCAAACAAATGTTATTGCAGTTCATAAAATCCTCATGTTTAGCTGATACACAAATTTGTAGAAATTTGAAAACAAAAATGATTTTCTTACTTCTTGAAAAAAAGTGTTTCCACTCTCTCTGTACAACACTAGTGTCTAAATCTCAATCTGACATCCCGCATCTCTAACGTAATTTAATAAAGAAACCTCGGATGTGTCGGGGTTAAATGTTGCGGCATCATTTCTTTTCTGTTCTATACAGTCAAAATATAAAGCAGATAAAAGTATAGCAAAACGTGTTTCACAGTATTACTGTATGTCATGCTGGTTTTTATATTCAAACTTTTTTTTTTTTTAAATAAACAGTTATGCAGTTTTTGCATTTTCATTTTTTTTATTAACAGCTACATGAGATAAAGAATAAACTTATTTACAAAGAAGAACTTAAGCCTATTGTTGTTGTTGAAATTAAATAACACGCAAACTGTGAAGTACAGAGAGAGATTTATATTTGAAGAAAACATTTCTACACATTTCTACACTTGGACTGAACAACTTAAATTTAGGAGAAAAAAAAACAGAAATGCAGAGAGAAGTGATAAATATCACGCAGAAAGGGAGTTTGATCTTTATCTTAGTTCACTGCACACAAGTAAAGGATTTGATTATGTGACTAAAATGCTGTTTTCCTTAAAACTTGCTTTATAATCACTTTATGCCACAATCTATTTTATAAACACTCTATAACAAGTCTGAGTTGTAGTTGTATCTTTTTTTAGTAATACTGAATTTTTCTGAGTGACTCCTGATGCCAACAGTATTGTTCCGTATGCTTATAACTCGACCAGGAGACCCAAAATCAGATCCATTTGGCCCTGGTGACCTGAACTTAAAATATCTTTTTACTGCATAAATAGTCCATCACACGTTATCTTTGCTGCACAGTCAGACTGCTTCATCTAGACATCTATGGGAACTAGGCACTGTGGTCTGAGGTGACGGAGGTGACGGAGGTGACGGAGTCTCTCCCGCCGTGGAACCCTACAAACTGTGTACACTCCCGTGCTGCCGTCAAGGAAGCCTTAGGAATGGCCGCCCCATGAAAACAGGGATTAGGATCTCACTGAAGAACCTCTGTGCTTGAATGTTTGCTGAAGTAAAAATAAGCACGTTAGACCATAAATACAGGTTGGGTTAAAACCAGCACGCTGGAGTCCAGTGTGTGTGTGAATGGAAATTTCAGTCTAATAAATTGGTCGGTTTTTGAGTATTCAAGTTTTGCATTGTTTAGGAAAACTTTTATTGCCTGCTATATTTTAATAGTACGTGTTGTTATTTGTGTAAGATTTGAGATGAGAGGTTTTTTTTTCTCACCAGTGAACGGCAACAGTGAAACTCTATATTCTCCTCTGCGTTATATAATCGTGTGTTTGAGGGCCTGTTTTTCGTAAAGCGCTTAGATTGTTGCCTCAAATGTTCCTTTTGTTGAGGCGGTTCGTAGAGCTCCCCTGGAAAAAAAGAAAATGGACGCAGCACCTGGCGCGCATGAGAAACCCAATAAGTAAAGTGGCAGACATTTTATTGCCATATGGAAATTTCTCAGACTCTTTCCCCCCCACCCCTGTGTGTACAGCACAGCAGTGTAGCTCCAGCCAGTGTACCTCCCTGCCCTCGTAGCCTCTCTTCTCTCCCCCCCTCCCCCCCCCCCCCCCCCACACACACACACACACACACCACTAATGCAACATGAACGAGAGCGTAGCGCTTTTATCAGGGGGGCGAAGGAGGAGATCTAGAGCAGGGCGGCCTGGGGTGGGGTGCAGAGGGATTTGGAAGGGTGGGGGGGGGGCAAGTGCTCTGGAGAATCTCAGAGGGGACTTTGAGTAGCATTCCCAGCTCAGGAGAGACGGTGCTCACACACACACACACACACACACACACACACGTACACACACACACACACACACACACACACACGTACACACACACGTACACACACACAAAGCTCAGGAGAGACAAAGTGCGGTTTTCAAAGTGTCTAATCCTCAGGTCTCCCCCTGCAACTGAGCACTTAGGGGAGATCACACACACACACGCACACACACACACACACACACACACACACACACACAGGTCCCACCGATAGGCAGGAGAGCTGGTCCCGCTGGGGCCACAACCCTCTCTCCCTCACTGCCAGTAAATCACAAGCTGTTTTAGAAAGGGTTACTACCATCAGCCTCAGACCCCCCCCCCCCCCCCTCCTCCCCCTGTCTCATCTGGTATCCTACGCCAGGAAGAAAGGACATAGTCATACATACTCAAAACATAATACCCCCCACCCCAAACACACACACACTTGCTGTTGTGCTTTTCTCTCTCTTTCAGATGGTGTCTTTCCATTTGTTATGCTAACACTCTTACACACTATTACAGCAATGACATTCCTCTCCAAACATTCACTGTTTTTTCTCTCTGTCTCTCAATTCAATTGTGTCCGTGCACAACACAATCTGCACATTTATTCTAAATCATGGTTATAGAACATGTCTGTTTAGCTCCATTGTGACGTCTCAGCTATGGTGGCTCAACTAGGTAGGCCAAAACCACAGGCATATCTAGAAAGAGCCCGAGCAATGTGTGTGTGTGTGTGTGTGTGTGTGTGTGTGTGTGTGTGTGTGTGAGTGTGTGTGTGTGTGTGTGTGTGTGTGTGTGTGTGAGTGTGAGTGTGTGTGTGTGTGTGTGTGTGTGTGTGTGTGTGTGTGTGTGTGTGTGTGAAAGAGCCCGAGCAATGTGTCTGTGTCTGTGTGTGTGTGTGTGTTTGTGAAAGAGGCCGAGCAATGTGTGTGTGTGTGTGTGAGTGTGTGTGTGTGTGTGTGTATGTGAAAGAGCCAGAGCAATGTGTCTGAAGCAGCTGGTCATGCATGAAAGCTGTCATCCTTTCAAACTGTCAAGGAATTTTATGTGATAGTGGACGTGTTGAATCTCCTGACATATTATTTATATCTGGGGTTTTAATTGAATTTGGTGTCTCAAAACAACATATGCCTTCGAGCTTCTCATTATCAGAATGTTAATCAGACTACATTAACGGAATTATGAAATGAAACACCAAGACCTGTGTGACATCTTCAAAGTAGATTAAACACTGAGCCAAGCTGCCACACACACTTTCATTTTGTCAGTGGTGCTGTGGACTAGTAAACAGAAGACAAACATGTCATATCCCTTCTGTGAAAGGCAGGCAGTGGCATGTTGTTTACTGTTTACAAAGCTCAACACCTCCTACAGAAGCAAACAAACAAACATGGCTCGTGATGATCTTGAGTTCCACCAAAAATGGAAACCTCTATGTGCCTTTAAATACACAAGGAACACTTCATATAGACACACCATACACACCTACAAATAGTAAATCATCTGTCAAGTTTCAGCTAATTGTCAACTAGTGCCAACCATAAACTGACCCTAACCTCTCAGAGACCCAGAGCCCAGCACTACTCATAACTAGCTCCTGGCGCTAACCTTAACCCCGGAGTCAAAGGCTATTTGTATTTCCTTCTGTCAACACAGTGTCAACAGATAGTCTGCTGACAGAAAAACAGACTAGCCAACTAAAGCGAGCCCGATACATCATAAGAACACTCAACATTAAACCGCTTCTATAGATAACTTAATAATCTGCATCAAGACAAAAATTCACAAAAGGTCATGAGATGATTTGTTAGACCTCCCACAGATAACCCCCTCGTGTCACACACACCTGTCACTAGTCTTTCCGGGGTGGCTGGTATAAATAGACGGACAGCGTATGTGAGGTTTAATGTAAGACTAATTCTGTCCATCAAGCCTGGTGCTTACAGATAGACACACTAATGTAGCTAAAGCCAAATAAGCTGGAAAAACGGCGTTGGACACGTCCCAAGCCTCCACAAGCTTCCCGTTTGTGGTGTAAGCTCGGGAAGTTCTAATTGGGAATTTTTGATTGCTTTGCTTAACAGTAATGTCCTCTTGATCACTCCCTGTGTCCTGTCTCCCAGTTGTATACTTTCAGTTGTAGTGGCCACTAGGGAATCTAATATATATATCCAATATTCGGAAAAGCACAAATAATGCGATGGGAACAGATATTTCAGATTTTTATACTTAATTTCTGAGTTGTTTAATGTGTTTTTTTTATTTATTTTGTCTGTTTTGTTTTGTTATGGTTTGTTTATTTATTGTTCTTCTGTACTATGTAGCCTCAATCAGGGCATTGCTGCAAAAGAGCCCTGTGCTCAGTCAATTCTCCCTGAATAAACAATGATGATGATGATTTCTTCTACTTAAAGATACTCATTATTATTTGGAACCAAAAGGCAGTGCCATAATTGACATATCTGTGCATTAGTCATTATGTTTCTTTAAATCCATTCGTATCATTGTGGATGGCCACGGGAAAGAAATGCCCATTCTGTTTGCAACATAGGACTTTGATTTCACTAAGTAGTCATTTAATTTACAACACATTATTGAATAAGTGCACAGCAAGCAGCGGGCTGAGGGCTGACCGTTCCTGGCTATCACTCAGGGAAACTCTCACGTCGAGGACGAGGAGGAGGAGGAGGAGGAGGAGAAGGCGTCCTGTGCGGGACCCAGTGAGACAAAAGCCTTGTGTGGCAGCTGGATTTCTTTCAAACCCCCGCAACGTATACATTATAATGAAGCTTAGAACCTGTGGCTGTTTTTAGCTGTAGCTGTCAAAATATTGAAAAGAACAGGCGCGTTACCTTTCGTTTCAGTCAATATTCATCTGTTTTAAGATGTATCATGTGTGTGCATCAGC
>NC_045161.1:20560528-20568028 GCF_900700415.2 Clupea harengus
AGGAGGGCATCACGTAAAGCTATTTTGATTACTAGGGCACATTCATCTGGTAACTTCATAACATGCACACAGACCTGTCTCCAGGGCGGACTAGAGGGCGGACCGAGACCGAGTTGGGTGTGTCTGATCAAAAAGGTCGGCGTTTCATGGAAATAGTTTTGAGGGAGACATTCTGCCACTTCTCTCTTCCCCACTTTGAAATTAATTGAGAAATGCCATTTGTAGACTGCATCTTGGTTTTCAATATCTGGCAGCTGCATCTTATCTAATCTTTGCACAGTTTGACAGCATAACATTGGCTGCTAAATTACTAAATTGATCAATCATTTAACTCAACAAAATATGCTACCAAATGGCTATGTTGGCTATGCAACTAGGCACAAAAAGTGAATAAAATTGTCTAGTCATTCATCTCAGTTTAGACCACTGGCGTGTTGTTCTCATATTTACTGTTCTGATATAGCCTAACAACTCTCAGTATAGTGGCAATGAGGATAGGCTTAAAGTGAGAAGGAGCACAATTGATCTGTCTACAAATGGGATAATGCTGTAAAATATTAGTTTTGTTTTCACTGGTCATTAATTAAATATGTTTGCTGCTAACTCAGGCTACTGAAGCTAAAATATAAGTTGACATTTTACAGCGGGTCAGTCGGAGTTCAGGAATGTTGCTTGAATTAGAGGCACCAACCACATGGAGCTGTTTATATGTACAATACAACTAGGGTCGTTGTCAAAGTGATGGTGTTGTGCAAGAAAGGTCATCATCATATAGGTAGCCTCTAGTAATAATTATCCAATGTCTACCTGATGTAGAAGGCCAGAAACCTAGAAAGCCTCGTCAGACAGTTAGTCGTCTCATAATCAAATCTTAGTAGCCTAGATGTTCTGTATAAAACATTTTGCAAATTTAGAATGCAGCCTAATTAATACGGAGAGAAGAGTCTAAAAGGGAATTAATCAAGGCAGACGCCAAAACAAATCGGATAGTTTCCAAAGTTTTGTAATATTACTTGAATCTTTGCTTGGTCTATTTGCTGTCTTTGCTGTTTCCTGAAAATGATTAAATTAGTCACTCCATTCAAAGAATTGTCCTTGTGGGATCAATAATTTTCTCTCGTTCTTCTGTTGGAGTGTGTCAAGGCGTATTTTATCAATTAAACTGTGAATTTAATTATTTTGCAGAAAAAATGCTTTGGAGACGAATTCAATTTTTTTTTATTATTATTGATTGCTATGCACATATACAGGGCAGTAATGAAATTAAAGAAATTAATCTACTCATCCCTACTGATCTCTTTACTGAACGTTTCACTATTATTATATATTCTATATTTAAATCATTTCCCTTGCATCTCATGTTTTGTGGTTTGAACTGTGCTGGGCTTTTATCAATTCAACCCCACATTTACTAAATTCACAATTTAACACTTTCAACCATTTCGCAACATGTGCTGATGTCTGTTTGGCTTGAACCAAACAAATGATAAGTGGCTTGTCATCAAGTAATTCCTGTTAATATGAGTTGCCCAAAAGACACAAATTCAACGCCACACTCGTCCCACGAAGGTTTTCCCAAATTCTTCTCGACTCCTCGCTTTGATGTTGCGCCGTTTGTGGACTATCATGACGTCACATGCGTAATGCACAGCTCATTGCCCTTTCAAATTAGGGCCCAATGGGTTGAACGGGGAGACATAATTCATTAAAATGGCTAATCCTTTTTTACTTTGATGGCTTGCATTAATGCACGGTGTAAAAATGTGATTGTGTTTAAATGAACTGTATGCAGTAAGGCATTAGCATAACCCCACACAATTACTTTGGTTAGAGCACATTTCAAAATGTTTGTTTTAATTAAATGAAAATTATAGATTGTTTTGAAAACATTGTCTAAACATGAATGCCCACGTATTAATTTACATTTACTAAATACCCATAAGCCTTTATGTCTGTGCACTTATTATTTCTGGACTATGGAAAAAAAAAAAACACTTCTAGGGGAATTATCTGTGTAGTGGGTTTGATAAAACATAGAACATTCATAACAGATCATTTCTGTCATTAAGCCAGTGCAGACTCAATATAAATCTGCACATACTGTAGATAACTACAATCTGTTCAATAAACTCAACCACTAACTCCAGTCAGACTCATATTGTAGATTGGTTATCCCAGTTTGTATGTTGATGTTTGATCTTCATAGTATGTCTATTTTTATGTGGATCACTGTGCATGTCATTTCTCTCCACGTAATTGATTTGCTGTTAAGCACTTTGAGCTACATTGTTTTGTATGAAAGGTGCTATACAAATAAAGTTTATTATTATTATTAATATTATTATTATTATTTGGCCAGTGCATTCTCCATATTAATCTGCACATACTGTAGTAGATAACTACAATCAGTTCAATAAACTCAACCACTAACTCCAGTCAGACTCATATTGTAGTCGGTGAAGCCATAGAGGGGTTCCAGAGCTGAGCATCACTAGTGGCTCATCTAAGTGATCATGGCAGTGATCCCATGTGGAGTTCTCCACGTCTCAGAGCTGAGCATCACTCCATGTCTCAGAGCTGAGCATCACTCTGGTGGCTCGTCTGGGTGATCGTGGCAGTGATGCCATGTGGAGTTCTCCGTGTCTCAGGGCGTCAACATCACGAACACGCTCAGCAAGGTCACTAATCTCTTACCCACTTTCATTAAAGTTCCTACTGTGTGAGTCTCCTCCCTTTCGCTGGGGGCAAAGGTGTTTTATATTTTAAAGTTAAAATGTATAATAAGTTGCAAATTGAATTCACACTTGATGACACAAACAGATTCCTCGGCATGTGAATCCAGATGAAACGAGATGCCCAGCTCCGGGCTAAGCGCTGTGCTGCGCTGTGCTGTCCCTCCCTGCAACACTCTGCCATGCAAACTAATTAATGAACTCTCCTCTAATAATCTAGAGGAAGGTTAGAGAGATGATGGAACAACCCCAGGCCTGGAGGGCAACAACTAATCCATCTCAGCCTTCATTTAGAGACCTGTCTCAGCCTACATTTAGAGACCTGTCTCACTCGACCTCGCATCTCAGCCTTCATTTAGAGACCTGTCTCACTCGACCTCGCATCTCAGCCTTCATTTAGAGACCTGTCTCACTCGACCTCGCATCTCAGCCTACATTTAGAGACCTGTCTCACTCGACCTCGCATCTCAGCCTTCATTTAGAGACCTGTCTCACTCGACCTCGCATCTCAGCCTACATTTAGAGACCTGTCTCACTCGACCTCGCATCTCAGCCTTCATTTAGAGACCTGTCTCACTCGACCTCGTTGCCAAATAATAGCTCCAGAGCTATCTAACTCTCAGAGCTGTCTAACTCTCAGTGTTGTAAGGTAACTCTCAGTGCTGTAAGGCTCACTGGTTGTCAGTGCGGTGGCTGTCTTTTCTCTCACATGGGGATATTTTGTGTTTGTGCGCTGCCAGTGTGCCTGGTCCTGCTGACTGCAGAGGAAGAGACTACAACAGGCACACACGGCTCTGGCCAAGCTTCGCCACACACATCTCACACACACACACACACACACGTCTCTGGCGGAGCTTTGCCACACACACACACATCTCACTGATGCCACGGCCTTCCAGGGAGAATTAGGGGGGCCGTCGGGCATCGCTGCCCAGAGATAAACCACTGGCTGCCGGGCGAAGAGGGCTGCGGAGGGGAGTTCGGGGGGACACCCACATGGCCACTGTGGTCAGACAGACTGACGCGTCTCCAGCTATTAGCCAGATGGGGGCCCGTGGAGGAATTTCACACCCATTTGACAATGGCACTTCTGTCAGCTGCTTTTTCGCACCCATTGGCCCTTCTCCCCCCTCATTACCCCCCACACCCCCGCACAAAACACCGTGGCAGGGCTGAAGAGGAATAGCTGGTGACCGGATGACACGGTCCATCCCAGCAGGCTGAACACACAGCCATCCTGCACAGACTGAGGACAGATTGGTGTATGTATGTGTGTGCGCATGTGTGTGTGTGTGTGTGTGTGTGTTTGTGTGTGTGTGTATGTGCGTGCGTGTTTGTGTGTGTGTGTGTGTGTGTGTGTGTGTATGTGTGTGTGTGTGTGTGTGTGTGTGTGTGTGTGTGTGTGTTTGTGTGTGTGTGCGCATGTGTGTGTGTGTGGAGGGGGAACTGGTCCCTCTCCCAGCACATTAATGAGGTCACCTTGGAAATGTGCGGAAGCACGGGGTCAGAGAGAACCTGAGCGTGACTTTTGTAAACATTGTCAGCCATTTGTTTTCCTGGGCTTGTGTACACTTAGTGAATATTTATGCAGTTTGAAAAGGGAATACATAAATGTGTTTGATGAATAAGTAGGAGGTGTAAAGTTCCTTGGGAAACAGATAGTGTCCAATGAACGATGTCCGTTGTCTTTCCTCAGGTATGCAGGGAAAGTGTTTAACATTTACCTGCCTACCTGTCACCTACCTTCCTGTTACCAATGATATATGGTATTTAAATGTGGAATTGTGTTGTGTACTGCACAGTATTTGAAATAAACTTAAAATATGTCCAAATTTCTGTCTTCTGTGTTCAGCACTGTGGGTGGAGGCTCCTGCTGGTGATGCCAGGGTGTGGGTGGAGGCTGGTGATGCCAGTGTGAGGGTGGAGGCTCCTGCTGGTCATGCCAGTGTCAGTGTGGAGGCTCCCGCTGGTGATGCCAGTGTGAGATGTGTCAGACGGGAGCAGCCCAGCAAGCAGCCCTGGTCCTCCCACTTCAAAACTCTGCCATGAGCTGTAGGAGCCAACATGTCACTTTTGTTATTTTTTTACAGACACCCCCGCCCCAAACTAAAACGCTCTGGCAAATGGCACTTTTCATTTTGGAGATGGAATAACCGCCCCAGTAAGCTTGTAACAGACGTCTCCTGTCTCCGTGTCTACCTTGTGGGGTTGCCACGGCAGCAGCTCCTGGACCAAACTTGATTAGGGGTCGAGGGGAACGAGGGAAAGGGGAAATGTGGGACGGGGCGATATTGGTTAGAAGGGGCTGAGTTAATTAGCCTAATAAGATTGGGGGGAGTTAGGAGAGGCCGAGGGCATCCCGTGGTCGCCTCTCTCGCCAGAAAAGAGCCCGGCGCTCGGCGTGCTAATCTGCCAGAGTGAATGGAAGCAGCGAAGGAAGCACTTGGTTCAAGTGTCACACAAAAGAGAGAAATGAAATTGAAAACGTTCTAACTCGACGGGCAGCTTGCAGTTGTGATTGAGTGTCTACCGAGCTACCGTACAGTGCAACACATTGTCATTGAGAATGTGTTATGTGTTGATGAGTCGTGGTGTAATTGTCTGCTTGGTTTGGTTTGTATGAATGTGAATGAACATGAATGTTCTGTCACAGTAGTTTTTCCCAAGTGTATTACACAAAACACAAAACATTTTGGCGCCATTCTGGTATTGTAACTTTTTTTTTTTTAATTCAGTCATGTCGTATCTCTGGCATTGATTTACCAACAGAATAACTGTGCACTAAAGGATCCTTACAGACTCCCTTACTAAATACCTACGATTTCATATCTTACTACCATCTATTTCATATCTTACTAAATACCTACTGTCTTACTGAAATACAACCCAACAGACCACCTGTTTCATATCTTGATGTCAGGATGAACCAAACTAAATAAAGGCTAGGTCCTCTCCTGAGTAAATATGTCATCATCCCAGTGGCTGACCAGGATAAGGAAGGAGTGAACCTCTCCAGCAAACTGCCTTCACACCAACCTGTCATGCTCTGCTCTGTCTCAGAGTTATAATCAATAACTATCAAGCCTGCCTTACTCCCATGTGCTGGAGAATAGATGCTTGGCTCATTCAGAGGGGCTGAATGAATTTCCCTGTTCAGAAACAAAGTCTCTTTCGACTAAATGTCTTTCTCCAAGGACACGTCCTCAGCTGAATATCTCTGATCTGAAACTCTGGTCGGGGTACCGAGGGGGAGAGGAGCTAGGGGTGTGTTTTACCCTTGTCTCCGCTCCTTTCAAATTAGCCACAATTACTCACCAGCTCCCAGAATAACATAATCTGTCTCATTGACAACAAAAGCCTCATTCAACCTGCTGCACATGCCCAAATTGAATTCTGGGATTAATTGAGAAGTGATGGATTGCCAGGCATCCTCCGAGGTAAGATGGATACGGACGAAGATGAGGAAAGACACGTCAGGGGCCCGCCTACATCCACAGCGACCAGGACGTGTTATCAAAGAAAGGCAAGGCTTTTAACAGCAAGTGTGATTAATCAGGCTGACAGCGCGGACTGGATGGGTGAAGCCATTCCGCTCCAACACGTCTGTGTCACCCACGGAAGGAGACGAATCACGCCAAAGCTCTCTGTTGGCATCTCAGCGCAGGCTTGATCCTTCCCAATCAGCTCCCGCTGTGCTTCAACTCAAACAAGAAGAAGAGAAAATACATTTGGATTTACTTCAGAACAAAGTCTGAGTCTTTACACGTCCAGGCTGGTAGTCATTTATTACCCAGAGCCGCAGACTAATTGGGGAGAACAATTGATCTATCAGTTTGCCAGATAATTTTGTCTCAGGCACTGACGGTGACCCAAAGTGTTTAGAGAAAGGCTTCAAACAGAAGCGTTGTCGGTCATTGTCAGCTTTGACTAGATGACATTGAAATGGGTTTCCGATGCAGATCTGCAGATGTGTGTCCACATGTGGGCTATTGTGTGTGTCTGATGACAGCACGGCGCGGAGGTAAAAGAGAGTTTACTGAGATGACTAAAGCAAAGCAGGATTGCTTTGACTGGGGAGAGACGCCTGCGGTTGCCTTGTCCACTTCTGCCTCTCGGACTCTGCTAACTCATTGTCTGTGGCTTGTAATGATAGTTGTTAAGTGAACATCAAATCCAATAACAACCATTTTTATATAGTAATTATTCGCTGTGCATGCCAGATCCCCTTGGCTCCTCTCTCGGAGGGGATTGTTTTCCTTACTCAGTCCATTCACTAGTTCTAATGTTGCTGAAAAACCACCCAGCTGGAGTTTTTTAACAGCAATAAAAGTTTTCAAATTCTTGCGACCAAACTTTCCTCAAAACTCTGCAAGCGGAGACAAAAAACACGGTCCCATCTAAGTGGATTATGATGTAATTTATCTAGCTGAACCGCAGAGCGCCCTGCCAGAGTCTACCCCACAAACAAGAGCCTGAAGAGCAAGCCAGAACTTCCATGGCACAAATCAAGTTTTCTACAGTTTACATTCCCTCGCAAGCCTGCTCAAATAGCTATTCCTTTCTCAGGCCTTTGTCTCGGGAAAATGCAAATAAATAATGCATTGAATGATTCAATAACGAGCCGCATTCTGTGGTACAGTTGATGTAAACATGATAATAAACTCGACTGCCAAACGTCAACTCTCTTTGCTAATTTAGGAAAGTGCGCTAATGTTAATAGCCTGTCTGAATTGGATTTGATGTCCTCACAGAGACAGTGTCGCCCCCC
>NC_045161.1:20573028-20580528 GCF_900700415.2 Clupea harengus
CCTCTCTGAAACAGGTTCAGCCCTCCACTCCACTAATGGAAATCAGCTCCGCAGCCAAATACACTTCCACCCAAATACCCTGCATATGCCTACTCAACAACGGCTTAACTACAAATGCTTACATATTGCTTCGGTCATAGTCAAGCTCAAGTGGTTGATTTGGGACTCTGAAAAAAAAACAAATGAATCAGTAAATGTTTATTTTTGGCAGGCTCAGAGCCAAGCACTGCCAAGTCTAGTCTAGTGCTGTGCCCCGTAGGGGGCGCTGTTCTGGGGAGCCTTCGTGTTTGTTTGTTTGTTGATGCTGTTATTAGATTATATTCATGTTTGTTTGTTTGTTGATGCTGTTATTAGTCTATATTGGTGTTTGTTTGTTGGTGCTGTTATTAGATTATATTCGTGTTTGTTTGTTTGTTGATGCTGTTATTAGTCTATATTGGTGTTTGTTTGTTGGTGCTGTTATTAGATTATATTCGTGTTTGTTTGTTTGTTGATGCTGTTATTAGTCTATATTGGTGTTTGTTTGTTGGTGCTGTTATGTAAGGGATAATGTATTGTCCGGAGGTCATTATCCAAAAATAAATCCCGACGGGGCGAACAACACCCCGACGCGCAGCGGAGGGGTGTTATTTCGTCCTGAAGGGATTTATTTTTGGATAATGACCGACGGACAATACATTATCCCGCTTATTATACGGTTACTTGCCAAAAACTATAGAAGACATTCCTCCAAAATACCTCTTTTTAATGATTTAGTTGCCGTTTCGTGATTTCCGCTAAGAAATAAATAGTTCTTCAAGCAAATAGAACTTTTAAGTTTCAGGTGTTGCGTAGCTTGCTGACTTCAAATTACAATGAGTCTGTTACGTTAAATGACCGGACTACTTGCGGAATGATATGAAAGATGTGAATTAGAAGCAAAAAAACCCGTTGCCAATGACAGCGGTCAATATCTTTTCGCAGCGGTGAATATCAGGAAATATTCACCGGTGAACGTTGGGATGGCCCATTCAAATCAACGGAACTTTTTGGAACATTCTGAAGAGCCGTATAATAATAGTCTATATTGGTGTTTGTTTGTTGATGCTGTTATTAGTCTATATTCGTGTTTGTTTGTTTGTTGGTGCTGTTATTAGTCTATATTGGTGTTTGTTTGTTGGTGCTGTTATTAGATTATATTCGTGTTTGTTTGTTTGTTGATGCTGTTATTAGTCTATATTCGTGTTTGTTTGTTTGTTGATGCTGTTATTAGTCTATATTCGTGTTTGTTTGTTTGTTGGTGCTGTTATTAGTCTATATTGGTGGGTCTGGGCCTCAGTGCCCGTGAGGGGAAGCCGAGGCCACGGCGTCCAGTGAAATTATGCATGCGCTGGCAGGGTCAGTGGCACCGACATGTGCTCCAGGGTTTGTGAGGGGTTTAATTGGTCTCTGGTCCCCCCGTCAGACATGCAAGACATGCAGCGCTCACCGCCCTACAGTGACATTTATCTGCTCTGTCTCAGGCGGTTAAAAGCGCCTGTCCACCTTAGCAGTTGTTTATTTACTGTAAGAAACGTGGAATGTCAAATGGATGAGAGGCTTTAGTCGGTGGCCTTCTCCTCACACAGCCTTGACATTGCAGAGTCACTTTCAGAGTTTACCATGGCAATAACACACTAACACAGCCTTATATTACCAAGTCACTTTCAGAGTTTACCATGTCAAAAACACACTAACACAGCCTTCTATTCTATTGCCGATTCACTTTCAGAGTTTACCATGGCAATAACACACTGACACAGCCTTCGATTGCAGAGTCACTTTCAGAGTTTACCATGGCAATAACACACTAACACAGTCTTCTATTACCAAGTCACTTTCAGAGTTTACCATGGCAATATCACACTAACACAGCCTTCTATTACCAAGTCACTTTCAGAGTTTACCATGGCAAGAACACACTAACACAGTCTTCTATTCTAATGCAGAGTTACTTTCAGAGTTTACCATGGCAATATCACACTAACACAGCCTTCTATTACCAAGTCACTTTCAGAGTTTACCATGGCAAGAACACACTAACACAGTCTTCTATTCTAATTACATTTAGTCATTTAGCAGACGCTTTTATCCAAAGCGACTTACATATGTGTGACTTACAATGTATACACATTTTACATTTACACTGATGGCACACTGCACATCAGGAGCAATTAGGGGTTCAGTGTCTTGCTCAAGGACGCTTCGACAGGGAATCGAACTAGCAACCTTCTGATTACTAAACGACTTCTCTACCACTGTACCACTGTCGCCCACTATATTCTAATGCAGAGTTACTTTCAGAGTTTACCATGGCAATATCACACTAACACAGCCTTCTATTACCAAGTCACTTCCAGAGTTTACCATGGTAATAACACACTAACGGCTAACGGTGTGTTATTGCTCTATTGCCGAGTGACTCTCAGAGTTTACCACGGCAATAACACACCAACACAGTCTTCTATTGCCGAGTGACTTTCAGAGTTTACCATGGCAACAGCAAAGCCAATAAGATGGTCACTTAAGTTAATACAGAAAATGGCCGGCGTGTAACAAATCCACAGATAGCGGATGCCACTGACATGCTAATTATGACTTGAAGTGACCATTGGAGTGTGATTCTTATAATGCACTGACATGAAGATGCCTCCGCGGTCATGCACAAGGCAATCCGGGCCGTGGTATGGAGTATCCCTTCTGCTTGAGGAACCCACTGCAGCCGAGCTGCTGCTGCTTACCTTGCTCCCGTCAAGCAGCCATTCCCACTGGACCACGCTGGATCCACAAGAACCTGACAGGCCTGGAGTTCCTGTCCACATCCTGCTCTGTGGGGGCGCAGGAGGGGGAGGCAGTGGCAGGGGTGAAGGAAAGGGAGTCATGCTGAATACAAACTCTAGTCTATGAACATTGTGTTCAACTGGGCTTCATAGATATATAATATTCAGGAGAGTTCAGGAAGTATTCACAAGGCGGTTGATGTAAGTCTCCATAAAATTGTATCAATAGCCATGATGTCATAGTCATAGCAACACGTATGACAGGGGCCGCTACATATGATAACACATTATGCTACTTTATGCCTTCATTACTTCATAGCATTATACATTATACATTAACATTATAACTTTACAACTATGTTTTAGTATTATAACATTTTAGGACTATAATTACGTCCACTCTGATATCAAACCATATCACAGTAATATGCTATAAATTATTATAAATATGTTTACAATGTGTTTAGATGCCTTCTGTAATGGAAACAAGCTGTAAAGTAAGGCAGGACTGTGGTGTATATATGGTATGGTATAACATACAGCACCTGTCATGTCCCAACCGGAGTGGCAGCTTGGGCAGATATTGACTCATTGGAACAAAAATGTGATGTCTTGTCAGGAGAAAACGGAGAACAGATTTATCTGAGTTTGATTTTTCCAGCCAGACTGGTCGGATCTTTCCGTCAACCCTCTGGAGGACCGGAGCAGAACACAAATTCACGCACAGCGGCCGAAAGGACGGCAGAAATCCCAATGTTTAGATAAGCCCAGATCAATGTAAAAACCTTCTTCTCAACATTGGCTCAGAGACAGGACAGCGGAGTAGTCTTTTTTCACCACATTTCCTGTCAGCCGATCTAAGCTGAGCTGTCACTAGGTTCTATTATGGCCGTCTGATGTCTGATAAAATATTTGTACTCAGATATGGAGACAGAGAGAGACAGGGAGAGAGAGATAGAGAGAGAGAGAGAGAGAGAGAAAATGCAGCAAGGCACTGAAAAAGAGAACATTGCTAGTTTGCAGTGTGGGAGCGAGGGTGAATGTGATAGAAAGAGGAAGAGAGAATTCAGAAAGAGAGAGAGAGAGATAAAGAAAGAATGACAGAGAAAAGAGAAGTAGGGAGAGAAACAGCTGAAAAGAGAGAGGCAGAAAGAGCCAGAGAGAGTAAGGTAGAACAGTGAGAGAGAGAGAGAGAGAGAGAGAAGGATGGAGAGGTAGAAAGCAAGAGAGAATAGGGTAGAACAGTGTGAGAGATGGAGAGAGAGAGATGCAAAGAGGGAGAGCAAGATAGAAAGAGAGAGAGGGAGAGCGAGATAGAAAGAGAGGTAGAGAGAGAGAGGGATAGAAGAGGGAGAGAGGGAGAGCTAATTCCCCAGGAGGGACTCAGGCTGGGCATTAATCTTCACCGTTTGACAGCTCCAAAAGTTTTTCAAGAAGCAGCGTTTCCTTGAGCCATTATAATGCTTCACTCAAGCACAACCCAGAGCTGAATGGGGGGGGGGGGGGCAGTCTCCTGAGAGACGAGAGAGAGAGAGAGAGAGAGAGGGGAGTGGGGGTGTGGTGTGGTGGGGAGTGGGAGCTCCTGTCTGATTCAACAACCCCCCCCAACCCCCCCCCCCCAGCAGTGGTTGTGAGGTGGACAGCAGGGAGGCAGGCAGCCTCACCTCTGTCACGTTTCTTAATGCGTGCTCTCCCTCTCCTGTCTCCCTCTCCTGTCTCCCTCTCCTGTCTGTCTCTCCTGTCTCCCTCTCCTGTCTCTCTCTCCTGTCTCCCTCTACTGTCTGTCTCTCCTGTCTCCCTCTCCTGTCTGTCTCTCCTGTCTCCCTCTCCTGTCTATCTCTCCTGTCTCTCTCTACTGTCTGTCTCTCCCTCTACTGTCTCCCTCTCCTGTCTCCCTCTCCTGTCTGTCTCTCCTGTCTCCCTCTCCTGTCTCCCTCTCCTGTCTGTCTCTCCTGTCTCCCTCTCCTGTCTCTCTCTCCTGTCTCCCTCTACTGTCTGTCTCTCCTGTCTCCCTCTCCTGTCTGTCTCTCCCTCTACTGTCTCTCCCTCTCCTGTCTCCCTCTCCTGTCTCTCCCTCTCCTGTCTGTCTCTCCTGTCTCCCTCTCCTGTCTGTCTCTCCTGTCTGTCTCTCCTGTCTCCCTCTACTGTCTGTCTCTACTGTCTGTCTCTCCTGTCTGTCTCTCCTGTCTCTCCTGTCTCTCTCTCCTGTCTCCCTCTACTGTCTGTCTCTACTGTCTGTCTCTCCTGTCTCCCTCTCCTGTCTGCCTCTCCTGTCTGTCTCTCCTGTCTGTCTCTCCTGTCTCCCTCTACTGTCTCTCCCTCTCCTGTCTCTCCCTCTCCTGTCTGTCTCTCCTGTCTCCCTCTCCTGTCTGTCTCTCCTGTCTGTCTCTCCTGTCTCCCTCTCCTGTCTGTCTCTCCTGTCTCTCCTGTCTCCCTCTCCTGTCTCTCCCTCTCCTGTCTGTCTCTCCTGTCTGTCTCTCCTGTCTCCCTCTCCTGTCTCTCCCTCTCCTGTCTGTCCCTCTCCTGTCTCCCTCTCCCTCTCCTGTACTGTCTCCCTCTCCTGTCTGTCTCTCCTGTCTCCCTCTCCTGTCTCTCCCTCTCCTGTCTGTCTCTCCTGTCTCCCTCTCCCTCTCCTGTACTGTCTCCCTCTCCTGTCTGTCTCTCCTGTCTCCCTCTCCTGTCTCTCTCTCCTGTCTGTCTCTCCTGTCTCCCTCTCCTGTCTCTCCCTCTGCTGTCTGTCTCTCCTGTCTCCCTCTACTGTCTGTCTCTCCTGTCTCTCTCTCCTGTCTCCCTCTACTGTCTGTCTCTCCTGTCTCCCTCTACTGTCTGTCTCTCCTGTCTCCCTCTCCTGTCTGTCTCTCCTGTCTCCCTCTCCTGTCTGTCTCTCCCTCTACTGTCTCCCTCTCCTGTCTGTCTCTCCTGTCTCTGTCTCTCCTGTCTCTCCCTCTCCTGTCTGTCTCTACTGTCTGTCTCTCCTGTCTCCCTCTCCTGTCTGTCTCTCCTGTCTCTCCCTCTCCTGTCTGTCTCTACTGTCTGTCTCTCCTGTCTCTCTACTGTCTTTCTCTCCCTCTACTGTCTGTCTCTCCTGTCTCCCTCTCCTGTCTCTCTCTCCTGTCTGTCTCTCCTGTCTCCCTCTCCTGTCTCTCCCTCTACTGTCTGTCTCTCCTGTCTCCCTCTACTGTCTGTCTCTCCTGTCACTCTCTCCTGTCTCCCTCTACTGTCTGTCTCTCCTGTCTCCCTCTCCTGTCTGCCTCTCCCTCTACTGTCTCCCTCTCCTGTCTGTCTCTCCTGTCTCTCCCTCTCCTGTCTGTCTCTACTGTCTGTCTCTCCTGTCTCTCCCTCTCCTGTCTGTCTCTCCTCTACTGTCTGTCTCTCTCTCTCTCTCTGTCTCCCTCTCCTGTCTCCCTCTCCTGTCTGTCTCTCCTGTCTCCCTCTACCTCTCCTGTACTGTCTCCCTCTCCTGTCTGTCTCTCCTGTCTCCCTCTCCTGTCTCTCCCTCTCCTGTCTGTCTCTCCTGTCTGTCTCTCCTGTCTCCCTCTCCCTCTCCTGTACTGTCTCCCTCTCCTGTCTGTCTCTCCTGTCTCCCTCTCCTGTCTCTCTCTCCTGTCTGTCTCTCCTGTCTCCCTCTCCTGTCTGTCTCTCCCTCTACTGTCTGTCTCTCCTGTCTCTCCCTCTCCTGTCTGTCTCTCCTGTCTCCCTCTCCTGTCTCTCCTGTCTCTCCTGTCTGTCTCGCCTGTCTCCCTCTCCTGTCTCTCCCTCTCCTGTCTGTCTCTCCCTCTACTGTCTCCCTCTCCTCTCTCCCTCTCCTCTCTCCCTCTCCTGTCTCCCTCTACTGTCTCCCTCTCCTGTCTGTCTCTCCTGTCTGTCTCTCCTGTCTGTCTCTCCTGTCTCTCTCTCCTGTCTCCCTCTACTGTCTGTCTCTACTGTCTGTCTCTCCTGTCTCTCTCTCCTGTCTCCCTCTCCTGTCTCTCCCTCTCCTGTCTCCCTCTCCTGTCTGTCTCTCCCTCTACTGTCTCCCTCTCCTGTCTGTCTCTCCTGCCTCTCCTGTCTCCCTCTCCTGTCTCCCTCTCCTGTCTGTCTCTCCTGTCTACCTCTCCTGTCTGTCTCTCCCTCTCCTGTCTCTCCCTCTCCTGCCTCTCCTGTCTCCCTCTCCTGTCTCCCTCTCCTGTCTGTCTCTCCTGTCTCCCTCTCCTGTCTGTCTCTCCCTCTACTGTCTCCCTCTCCTGTCTGTCTCTCCTGTCTCTCCCTCTCCTGTCTGTCTCTACTGTCTGTCTCTCCTGTCTCTCTCTACTGTCTGTCTCTCCCTCTACTGTCTGTCTCTCCTGTCTCCCTCTCCTGTCTCTCTCTCCTGTCTGTCTCTCCTGTCTCCCTCTCCTGTCTCTCCCTCTACTGTCTGTCTCTCCTGTCTCCCTCTCCTGTCTGTCTCTCCCTCTACTGTCTCCCTCTCCTGTCTGTCTCTCCTGTCTCTCCCTCTCCTGTCTGTCTCTACTGTCTGTCTCTCCTGTCTCTCGCTCTCCTGTCTGTCTCTCCTCTACTGTCTGTCTCTCTCTCTCTCTGTCTCCCTCTCCTGTCTGTCTCTCCTGTCTCCCTCTCCCTCTCCTGTACTGTCTCCCGCTCCTGTCTGTCTCTCCTGTCTCCCTCTCCTGTCTCTCCCTCTCCTGTCTGTCTCTCCTGTCTGTCTCTCCTGTCTCCCTCTCCCTCT
>NC_045161.1:20588028-20600528 GCF_900700415.2 Clupea harengus
TCAGCATTTTTAAATCTCGCTTCAGTGTGCTCTGTTCAATCATGTTCTGAACAGCCTCATGCCTCATGGCTGCTAACCTCTATCAGAGCTCTAATGTTTAATGTATTACTGTCTAGCGTTACAACTAAACATGGAAGTTGAAGACTTGTCATTACTTGTTTCGTGCCAAGTCCCCGAGGCCCCGCGGGCCAGGATTGGTTTCACACTCTTTGACGTGGTGTTAATTTATGTTAACTGCTTTGGGCCACGGTCGCATTCCAATCAATAAACCCGCTCCACGGACTCTCCGATTGACCTGTCTTGAAAATCAATTTCATCTGCTTAACTCCTCAGACGCCTCGCTGAAGGGTCTACCCACATTGCAGGCTCACTCCGTTGCAGATCCGGGCCCTGCTGCGGCCCAGATCCGGCCCTGATGCGGCACGAAGCTTGGCCAAGTCTGAGGCAGATCCGTTACACTGTTAGCCGCTAGCTAGCACCTCTCAGGCAGGCTCACCCAACGGCCCTCTTTAAATCTCAGCCCTCCGAAGCCCTTAGGCTGCATTTCTTCTGTAACGTTGACACAGATGTATCCCATCTTAACGGTGATGAGTTACAACGCCGTGATTCATTCGTCTTTTTTTTTTGTCCAGAAACAAATCATCCCACAACTGCATCAGAACGCATTCCATCACCCCCAAACAACCCAGGGATGAACCAGCGCCAGAGAGGCGAGACACACCACGCCCCTCCCCCCTCCATCCCCCCCGATCCCCTCCCTCACGCCCTCGTACTCGTCTCCACGTCGTATAGTCTTTCCGGGGGACGATACGCTGAGTGTCACTCTCATATATCAACGCGGACTCTCATTGTGTCATGGCTCAGAGCTGGCTGTGCAGTTTTAGCATATTTTCTCAGGGAGCAGAAAGCAAAAGCTCTGAAACAAGGGTTGCATGGGAGGCGCTGGGGAGACACATGTTAGTCTCACTCTCCTGATTGCTCCGTCCTGCGCTCACAGCACAGGCATTATGAATAAAACAGAAACGATGGCTGTGTCGGCCATCACCACACGCATGATGCTTCTGTCTGCAGCTCAGAATAGAAGCCAGAGGTGAAATTGATACACAATAGGTCTATTGCCCTCGGAGGTATTTTACCCCTGAGAGGTATTTTACCCCGGCTATTAACCATGAGAGTGGAGTGCTTTAGTAGATGCTGTTATGTCTAGAGGAATGACACAGTCTCTTATTTCCACCATCAAATATGTCCATCTGAAAGCAACCCTGTTTTTACTTCAGACACTCCAGTACGCATATCCATACAGGCAGGAGACACGCATTACACTCGGAACTATTAAAGACTGTTTGATTTCTGAAATGCTTTTGCCTGTACCCTGTGGCTTTTTAATATCATGATAGAGACAGAGTGCTGATCATTATTCTCAATATTATTCCTTACCTTGACATGCTAGTAAAAAAAAATGAAATGATGAGGTGTATAATTTGAAAGTCTTAATGGAAACACTGTTTAAATTCTTTGAGTGCATGGTCAGTTTTTTCCGTCAGTCTGTTGATGGGAGAGAACAGAGACGGAGCAGCTGAGTTTGCTTGTGTGTGTTTGCTTTATGACGTGACCTCATTTTCTGTGAACGAGACCGAGGCCGAGGGGAGGCTGGGACCCGATCTGCTTTTCGAAGAGAAAAAAGGAATAAAATCCAGGTCTCGTCTTTAAATGAAGCGTTTGCTGATTTGTGGTCCTAATCCAGCATTAGACTGTTGTTTTGCTTTCTTTCTGGGTTGGTCTCGCCGTGGTCTGGGCCTTTTGATCTCTGTGCCGCTTCGGCGTCTTAATTGGCCAATTATTTGTGGAACCAGCGGAGCCTGATTGTGCCAGCGATAAGGAAGGAGAGGACCAGAGGGGGAACAGTTGCTCTCATTCCGACCCGCTTCACACCCCACGGATCTGCTCTCTAACCCGACCCAATCCCCACACAGGCCTAGGCCATGACAGCTGAAAAAGCCACCGTACTACACACACACACGCACACACACACACATACACACACACAAACACACACACACACACACATGCACAATCACACACACACACCCACACACCCCACACATACACACACCCCACACACTCAGGCCAGGTCTTTGGGACCCTAATTAAACAGGTTATGGGAAAGGCTCAGGCGTTGCCAGTCTCTGAGGGAGGCTGCAGGAGTAATGAATGGAACCTGAGGTGGCCCTCCACCAGCTCTCAATGAGTGTTCGGGGCCCTACGGGCCACACCGCACTGGATGTGTGTGGGTGAAGTGTTTAATCAATCACACACACACACACACACACACACGCACACACTCATTTTGCTGACACCATTTATAAGTAGTAAATAAAAAAAATTTATAAGTAGCTTTTCTCCAACCCAGTGCACTTGCCATGGCAGAACACACTAATGTTAAAGCTACTGCGCTACTCACACACACACATACACACGCACACACATGAATGATGTTCGATGCCCAATGGTGTTACATGAGATGAACATGTGGAGTGTCCTTTACAGCCACTACAGGCATGATTACACACACACACACACACACACACACACACACACATACACACACACACACACACACACACACACATGAACATGTGCAGTGTCCTTTACAGCCACTACAGGCATGATTACATACACACACACACACACACACACACACACACACACACACACACACACACACACACACACACACACACGAACATGTGCAGTGTCCTTTACAGCCACTACAGGCATGATTTCATCAGGTTGTCTCCTGCCTGACTGTAGACTAGGCAACTATGTGTTATCCAGATGGTGCCTGAAGAATGAATCGGGCCCTAATCTGATTTGGGTCCAGGAGGGCCAGAGAGATCAGTCCCCAGTGTGTGTGTGTGTGTGTGTGTGTGTGTGTGTGTGTGTAAGAGAGGACTCTTGCCATATCGCAGGCAGAGCCACTCCAGACTCAGGGTCTCCCTCCGTGAATGCGTTTCCATGCTATCATTGCACACTGTGGTTATTGTATGGGCAGTCATCTGTCACATATAATTCCTGAGAAAACATCATATGATTTATTGCTTAGTAGCAAAATTGTAAAATTAATTCATGCAAAGACTAATATTATTATTGAAATAAAAGTCTAACTCCATCAAACTGAAATTCCCAAATTTATTTGAATGTTTATCAAGACTTTGACTTTTCCAAGAATGTGCTCGTCGGTATTTCCTTTAGAGAAAGTCACATGCCGGGGACCTGTCTGGACATTTGTTGGTAACAGATTTAATATGAACGACTGATTATTCTTTTTATTTTTTTTGTCCCTTTGGCAACAATAAAAGTAAAGCGTTCCACAGTGTTGTGGTAATCTCTGGAAAGTGGTCTGTGCAGTACCTGGGGCTTTGTGCTGTGGTTCTGCCGATGAAGCCTGAGTGGGACGGAGAGGAGAAAGGCTCTGAGTGTCTGTTTACGACTGTCTGACTCACGTTAATTATTAAGCATGTCTGGCGGGGGACAGTCTGGAGTCGGAGAGGCCCTGCCCAGCACCTGTTTGTTTTGGCTGGCCTGGTCTGGTTCTGCTGGATCAGCTCTCCTGCGTCCGTGAGCCAGGTGAAGCTGTGGAGCGCCGAGACTCACGTCTCCCTCGGCAACCGGCGCCTGCTGCCAAAATCAACTCCCGGGCTTCTCTTAACCCCCCCCCCCCCCCACCTCTCTCCTCACTCACTCGCCCTCAGCTTCTCTTAACCCCCCCCCCCTCGCCCTCAGCTTCTCCTGACAGACACACCGGAGGAGTTACCACGGAGACACGCTGCACCGCGGGATGGGGGCGGAATGGAGAGCTGAAGGAAGTGTTCCGATAGGGCCCAGCCTGGAAAGGTCTTAACTCACATTACCGCCATCATCCTCCCGCAGCATCTAAACACATACAGCAGCACACGCAAGCTAACGGAGAGCCACGTAGCATGTAACATGTAGACATTCAGACTGGAAACTGGAAAATAAAATCAAGGGAATTACTGGAAGATGTACGTTATTTTAGCAACATGAGAGTATTAGTCACAGCCTTTATTTTTGACAACACTTCAAACACATGACCTTCCCAATATTGACTCTTATCCTGATAAACGCCCACCAACAGGAAAGCATGGAGCTGTCTGCTTTTAGCCTCTAAACAAGCACACTGATTGATGTTATGCCTGTTATTTTCTGACATCAGTGTGCGGGACTATTTATTATTTCAGTCTCCAGACTGTAATGCCCTCTGGTTTCATTCAATAATGTAATAAGCCTACTGCATCCCAAGTTATCCCACACATCAGCGCTGATGGGCTGACATAAGAGACTCTGTCTCTGCCTCCTGCAGCAGTGCCACCTCTCATACATTAGGAGCAAATCTCCTTGAATGTAGCTGTCGTCTCAGGCTGTGTAATCTCCAAGAGTGCCCACAGAGTGCCCATTTCAGATCGGTAAATATAGCGCTCGCATATGGCCTTCAACACGTTGACCCAAATCAATGACATGTTCTATGTTTTTTTTTCCTTTTTCAGTTTTCACTTCGTCTCCCTGGTTTACCCTTGAACTGGATGTCTCTCTCTCTCTCTCTCTCTCAGACAGCCTGCTCTGGTGAAACTCTCGGTCAGCTGCACTTTAAGTACATTGTTCCAAAAGTGAGTTAAGCGAAGAATAACTTGCCTTATAAAGAGTAAAGCAAGGAATTAATGCTTGTGCTGTAGCAGCAGAGGCAGCATTTTGGTATGTCTGTGATACGGTGCATAAACCAAATCCCGTGGAAGACACAAAACAATACATTTTTTGTTCCATTTCGTTTCATTTTTGGCTTGTATGTCATCATCCATACTCACACATCCAAGACTCCTCATCCTCACCCCCCACAATAAAAATGTGATGTATTTATTTTCATTTTAAAGATTCCCATTGAATTGCATTGTGTTGATATTTTAAAATTTGTATTGAATTATTTTCATTTTTAAGATTTGCATTGCATTGTGCTGATATTTTAAAAATGTTATTTATTTATTTTCATTTTTAAGATATTAATTTAATTGCATTGTCCTGATATTTAAAAAAAAATATTTATTTATTTTCATTTTTAAGATTTTCATTGCATTGCATTGTGCTGATATTTTTCCTTTTTGGAAGGAGGGCAGCACAGGTATCTAAGGTAGAACATTCAGAGAAAGCAGATTAATCCCTGGTACCACATCAAACACGGCACAGGTATCTTTATAAACACCACACATCCATCAAACACGGCACAGGTATCTTTATAAACACCACACATCCATCAAACACGGCACAGGTATCTTTATAAACACCAGCACCACGCTGCCATCAAACACGGCACAGGTATCTTTATAAACACCAGCACCACGCTGCCATTAAACACGGCACACCTATCTTTATAAACACCAGCAGCAGGTCTGGTTGTGGCAGTCTGCAGCGTGTCCTCCGTTGCCTTGCCGTCTCCACTGGGAGGGCGGCGCTTTGAAGATGACAAATCATGGCTTTGTTTCCCTCTCATCCCCATCCCTGGTCCTCCTCCTGTCCCAGCCGTCTCCCCCGAGTCTCCTCTCAGTGCACACACCAGCTAATGGAGGCTAACAGCCGTACACACACAGATATAACCTCTGTCTCGTAGAGATATCATATTAAGCTGATGCACTAGAGACAACAGTCATATAGATTTAATATCTCCTCTCCTCTATACAGACATCCTGTATGGGATATATTTCTTTGTTTGACTACAAATACCTTTACATAGTTATCACCTAAAGAAGCCATTATCTGCATTTATTTCAAATTATCTGATGGTGTGCTAATGCTTTGACAATTCAGAAAATGATTTTTATTGACCATGCCCTCAAGGTTTACACTCGGGCCCGGGTTTCATTGAGGGGCAACGCGGCTGGCAACACCCAAAGTGCGCTGCGCATGACCTACAGCTAATTGAATACCTTGTCAAAATCATTTAGCTAATTTCATAACATGAAACTGCTGGGGTGTGTCTGCACACAGACATGGGAGTTCCATGTTTAAATGAGTTCCTTCAAAGCCACACCTTTTTCCACGAAACTTCTAAATGGTTTCACGTCGGGTCAGGCACACCTCCACACACAAGAGCCTCCTTCTCCTCTGGTGTAAACCCCTCGTCAAGCTACATTTGATTTTTGCTCTATTACTGACTTTTGTGTGGACATTAGTAAGGTATGGTCGAATCATTGTGTGTAAAGAATGACTTCATCGCCACATTCACTAATTACTCAATCCATTTATGCTTGATGCTTTGTGTCAGTGAAATGAGCAAATATAGCCACCCCGCTAATTCTTACTGCACGGTTGTTGATGTGCGGAGCCTGTGCGTGGTGCTCGTTGCCCTATGAAATGAGGGTCCATCACATACTCACTGTTGTAATGTGACTTATAACAGGAATGTATTTTTAATTGTTGTTGTACTAAGCATGTAATTAAAACATTTTGCCCCCAGCTTAAGAGGCGCATGGCATGGTGTGGTGCGGAGCGGACAGACTCTGTGTGTTTGAAGCCTAGTGGTGTCGTCATGGCCAGGACAAAATGGCAGACATGATGAAACTGACCTCTCCCTCACTGGTTCAGCAGCGTGTGCAAACTGAATGTCATGCCTGTGTAGTCGTTACTACCGTAAGCAGAATGAGCATGGCCTGCAGGAAGTCGAAGTCACATATCCTCCGGTGTGCAGCTGTACAGCAGCGCTGGTGAAGGCTTTTACTTTTACAGCGTGTCATGGGCAGGGACTTATGGTCTGGAAACTTGCTGGAAAGAATAATAATTTTTTTAAAAACACAGTCCCCTTTTTGCCTGTCAGGCACCATAGCTTCAATCAGGCCTTTTAAGTTTGAAGTGATGGGGTGGGGTATAATGGTTAAATGAGGAACTCTTAGTCTGCCCTGGGTACTTTATTGTCAGGCTTCCTTTTTTCTTGTTGACTGGGTTTTACAGCATTTGACTGGTTACTGAAAATAGCAGTAGTAGCTGTGCGGTGAGCAGGCTTTTGTTCTCGTTGGGTTTCCATAACTGCATCCTCCTGTTCCACCTCCGACTGTTTCTAGCTTCCCGCTTACTACTTTCTGTTTATTTCTTCAAAATGGAAACCCCATCTTCCAGAACTCTCCATTGAACCATTTAATCCATTTAATACATTGTAACTATGCCACTGAATGGACTGCAAATGAGTGTTAAACAACACTTTGCCCTTCTACACACAGGAACAGGGGATGTGTAATATTACATGAGCGCATTCCCCTCTCTCTCTCTCTCTCTTTCTCTCGCTCTCTCTCCCTCCCTGCTTTTTCAAAACACCAACAAATATTGTTCAATCAAAGCAGGTCTTCATGGATTCCTAAACTCCCTTTTATTACTTTTCAGGTTCTTATGCATTCATGTATTTGGTGTTTTATTCTACCACAGGGCATTTGGAAAATAATGAGTATGTGTCTGCTTTTTGTCAACAACAGCTCAGTGTTCATGAAGTGCTTTATATTTCTGTGGAGATGGTCTTTGTCAAACCTGCATTTATCAACGTCCTGCCATGTATTACCTAACCTCAATATGCTGGTGCTGTTGTTTTCTGTTTAAAAGGGACTTTTCGTGCCAAAGTATAGGCAAATGTCTACATCTGCAAGCACACCTGATTGAAATGCGTGAGCCACCTCCACCGCCCACACACCCCAACACACACCCCACACACCCCAACACACACCCCACCGCCCACACACCCCAACACAAAGAGAAGATGTGCAATATTGTTACATTTGCGCAGCATTTCGTAAACAGGTCTGTGTTTGCCCCATAGAGATAAGAAGTAAACAGGTCTGTGTTCGCCCCATAGAGATAAGAAGTAAACAGGTCTGTGTTCGCCCCATAGAGATAAGAAGTCGGTCAGTGACGGAGGTGCTGACCCGCTGAAACATCGTTGATTTGTAACTGCTATATACATATATGTAGTAATCCGCACGGTGAAACATCGTTGATTTGTAACTGCTATATACATATATGTAGTAATCCGCACGGTGAAACATCATTGATTTGTAACTGCTATATACATATATGTAGTAATCCGCACGATGAAACATCGTTGACTTGTAACTACTATATACACATACGTATGTAGTAATCCGCATGGTGAAACATCGTTGATTTGTAACTGCTATATACATATATATGTAGTAATCTGCACGGTGAAACATCGTTGATTTGTAACTGCTATATACATATATGTAGTAATCCGCACGGTGGAACATCGTTGACTTGTAACTGCTATATACATATATGTAGTAATCCGCACGGTGAAACATCGTTGATTTGTAACTGCTATATACATATATGTAGTAATCCGCATGGTGAAACATCGTTGATTTGTAACTGCTATATACATATATGTAGTAATCCGCACGGTGAAACATCGTTGATTTGTAACTGCTATATACATATATGTAGTAATCCGCACGGTGAAACATCGTTGATTTGTAACTGCTATATACATATATGTAGTAATCCGCACGATGAAACATCGTTGACTTGTAACTACTATATACACATACGTATGTAGTAATCCGCATGGTGAAACATCGTTGATTTGTAACTGCTATATACATATATATGTAGTAATCTGCACGGTGAAACATCGTTGATTTGTAACTGCTATATACATATATGTAGTAATCCGCACGGTGGAACATCGTTGACTTGTAACTGCTATATACATATATGTAGTAATCCGCACGGTGAAACATCGTTGATTTGTAACTGCTTTATACATATATGTAGTAATCCGCACGGTGGAACATCGTTGACTTGTAACTGCTATATACATATATGTAGTAATCCGCACGGTGAAACATCGTTGATTTGTAACTGCTTTATACATATATGTAATAAGCCGCACGATGCGAACACAGCAGTATCACTTGCTCTGTGAGGCAGTTATTCTATTGGACGTGAAATTATTACTCCATGCTGTTGAGTGAGGAAATCAGTGAGATTTAGAGACATCCGTGAGATTTAGTGTCGTGTATGTGATGCATGAAACATGTTGAAAATCAGTGAGATTCAGAGACATCCGTGAGATTTAGTGTCGTGTATGTGATGCATGAAACATGTTGAAAATCGGGTGAACTGATAAAACTGATGAGACTTGACAGACATGCTCGTGTGTTACCTTACGGGATGTCTTCAAAGTGTGAAATATCATATGCTGTAGGAAAATGTGTTCTTGTGACAAACGTTTGTGCATCACAATAGATCAGTGAAAGAAGAGTGAAGTGGGAAAGGGGAAATAGAGAGAGGCGAATTGAGAGAATAAGTGTGTGTGTGTGTGAGAGAAAGAGAGAGGGAGAGGGAGAGGGAGAGGGAGAGCTGTGATTTGAGAGACATTGCCATAGAGAAAGAAAGATAGAGTTAGGAAGACAGAGCGAGAGAGCGAGAGCGAGAGAGCGAGAGGGAGAGATGAAGGAAGCAGACGGATATTGAGAGGCTGTGGCCTGGTTTGTGAGCCAGCTGACAGGCCCCAGTGCTTGACTAACAGGCCTGTTTTGACAGGTGTCATATGCTCTGTATTACCATTACACAGGCCGGCCCCTGGGACCCTGCATCACGGCCCACTCCAGCAGCCGCAGCAGCAGCTACAGGAAAGGCAGGAAGACTGGCACCGCCCCATCAGCCCCTGCACCAGGAAGTGAAGTGGGACAACTGATGTATGCTGCCTGGCATGCGGCCCAGTGGGGGCATCTGAGAGTACAGGGCAGGAGCAGGAGCGAGGGGGGGGGGGGGGGGGGCAGGAGTAGGAGCAGGAGGAGGGGCAGGAGCAGGGGGGGGGGGGGGGCAGGAGTAGGAGCAGGGGCAGGAGCAGGAGCAGGAGCAGGAGGAACAGGAGCAGGAGCAGGAGCAGGAGCAGGAGCAGGGGGGGGTGGGCAGGAGCAGGAGCAGGAGCAGGAGCAGGAGCAGGAGCAGGAGCAGGAGCAGGGGCAGGAGCAGGGGCAGGAGCAGGAGCAGGAACAGGAACAGGAACAGGAGCAGGAGCAGGAGCAGGAGCAGGAGCAGGAGCAGGAGCAGGAGCAGGAGCAGGGGCAGGAGCAGGAGCCAGAGCCTGATATTCCGTCCATACTCAGCCAAAAGAGACTGCATAACTAATTGCTAATTATTAGAGTGTCAGGGTGAACCATTCAACTCAAGCACTAATAAAATAATAGAACTGTGAGGGTCAGATATTACATTATATTGCATATATTACTATCACAGAAAATACTATCACTGATATCAGATGAGACCATGTTTAATTACTCATACTGTTGCAAACTATCTCTGTGGATTGTGGTTTTACCCATAGATGTTTAATAACCGATTATTTCCCATAGATGTTTAATAGCAGATTGTTTCCCATTTTATCAGTCGAATAGAAGGCCAGTGTGACCCAAATGTGTGGGCTTCACAGTCAACTGGAACAGCATGCACTCCATATTTCTAACCAGCGTGGACCATGGCACACAACATCAAGTGTTAGAGGAGTTTCTCCAGAACTAATGCATTGTATTCAGTGTATTAAGCACCACCATAAAGTTCTGGGAAGTCCGACAGCTGGCCACATTATGGCTTCCTCAGCGGTGGCAGTGGTGGAAAGACTAAGACATGGCAGGTCAGGGGCCGACTAGACAGAAGCGCATTGTTTGGAACCACCCATCCCCAGTGACACCGCTATCGGACAGTCATCTACAAGCACTGTTAAGAGGAGAATGTGAGCAGACAAACTGAGGGAGACAGGAACACAAACCAGTCCAGGAACCTTTTCTCCCAGTCACATTAATGTATGTCACTACAGGAACCTTTTCTCCCAGTCACATTAATGTGTTATGCCACTACAGGAACTTTTCTCCCAGTCACATTAGTGTGTTATGTCACATCACGTGTCACATCATTTGACTGTCATTTGACAAGTACAGAACAAAAATAAAAACATAAATATGTTAGGTGTATCTCAATGACAGGTGTGGTCGTAGCACCTATAGACTGGCTGTGGATATTGCTCTACACCTGGACATGATATGAATGAGAATATCACTATCGCTATCGGAACTGACATCATATGCCGTCAGAGAGTAGGTATGTCTGAGAGAACGCTGGTTCAGTTCTGGTGGGGGTCCGTTGGGTCTGGGTCGGATCAGGGTCAGATGGACTCCAGGGTCAGCTGTTCATTGGGATCCGGCTCGTTTGACCCTAGGACCTAGGAAGGGGATGTGCGTGTCCCCGGGGGGGGGGAGAGGCCACGCTAAGAGTGTACTATACCTGCTCATGCCCCTTAGCCATTTTAAGGTCTGTGTGTGTGTGTGTGTGAGTGTGGTGTGTGTGTGTGTGGTGTGTGTGTGTGTGTGTGTGTGTGTGTGTGTTCAATGAACAGTGCCACTCTATCACGCCCATGGGTTAGATTGCTAGCCAGCAGTGCTCTTTTCTCCGTGGCTAGGGCCCAGTTTCCCCCGAGTCCTTTATAGCAGGAGGGCTTTTTTACAGCTCATTTATGGGGTGTCCTGCGTTTCTGCAGCACCGCCAGTGATTTAGGTGATATGCTTGGAATAACAGTTTGGCAGGGCACAAGGCAGCTTGGGTTTTACTGTGCCCTTACTTAAATACAAATAAAAATTAAAAGATGTGAACGAGTAGGCAAGCAAAACATACATGCATTTCATGGGACTTTTTAAGCTACGGGTCTCTCTTACTCCCTTCCTCTCTCCCTCTCTCTCTCTCTCTCTCTCTCTTTGCTCCCTCCCTCTCTCTCTCTCGCTTGCTCCCTCCCTCTCTCTCTCTTTCTCTCTCTCTCTTGCTCTCTCCCTCTCCCTCTCTCCCTCTCTCTCTCCCTCTCTCCCTCTCTCTCTCCCTCCCTCTCTCTCTTTCTCTCTCTCTCTTTCCTTAACCTTACACCATACTATAACATTCTAGCCGCACAGCTTTCCAAGTGCACAGAGTTGGTCAGAAAGTCACTCGTGCTCACTGAGGACCCGGCCTTCTGGAGAATGGAAAATGAATACACACACACACACACACACACACACACACACACACACACACACACACGAGCACTGCTGGGATGGAAGGGGTGAGAATTTACAGCCGCACGGGTGAGAGAGACCTCGCACTGTTCCCGTGGTCTCAGGCGGCCTCGGCCGTCCAATCAGAACACAGCCCTTCAGCCCCACCACAGGGCCAGACCACACTGTCGGCCAATCATGTCAGTTGGATTATGCAGCAGTGTGGCGTTTCATATCAGTTTTAAATTATTACGCTTTAACTGTTTTCCCGTGATTCACTAGCTTTGTATGCATTTATTCGACATGCATTCATGCGACGTGCATTTAAAAGGCTTTGGCATAATCAAATAAAAGAGGTAAATTCAGTTTTGAAGCCATTAGATTGTGAAATGCTATAAGCTCTTCCTCAGA
>NC_045161.1:20605528-20618028 GCF_900700415.2 Clupea harengus
AGAAACAGCGGAGCAGTTTGTGCAGTTCTGTGGTGTGTGTGTGTGTGTGTGTGTGTGTGTGTTAAAGAGGAGCAGTTTGTGCAGTTCTGTGTGTGTGTGTGCGTGTGTGTGTGTGTGTTGTGTGTGTTAAAGCGGAGCAGTTTGTGCAGTTCTGTGGTGTGTTACTCTGCAATTAAAGGCATGTCAGTGCATTTGGTAGTTATCATAGAGCAGTGCAGAACATTCCTGGGTTAGGGTGACCTCTCGCTGTTGCTCTGTACTGCTCTGATTTGCCATCTAAACTCAAATCTTTGGTCTCATAAAGCATATCCAGATATGGAGAGGGGGAAGAATGCTTCCTCATCAACTAATAACCCCCTTCCGTCGTTCATCTGAAAAGCAATAATCATGACTATAATAATTTTTATTTATAATTATAATGAATCATTATAAAAAGCACCAATACAAGGAAGTTACACAAGAACAGTCACTGAGATAGCCTTGGAGCTCGTCTGAGGAAAGAACAGTCACTGAGATAGGAGCACGTCTGAGGAAAGAACAGTCACTGAGATAGCCTTGGAGCTCGTCTGAGGAAAGAACAGTCACTGAGATAGCCTTGGAGCTCGTCTGAGGAAAGAACAGTCACTGAGATAGGAGCACGTCTGAGGAAAGAACAGTCACTGAGATAGCCTTGGAGCTCGTCTGAGGAAAGAACAGTCACTGAGATAGGAGCACGTCTGAGGAAAGAACAGTCACTGAGATAGGAGCACGTCTGAGGAAAGAACAGTCACTGAGATAGCCTTGGAGCTCATCTGAGGAAAGAACAGTCACTGACATTGGAGCTCGTCTGAGGAAAGACAGGCTCACGTGGCAGTGTGGTCAAATCTGATTGGACACCATCATTCTGCAGGTGACCTCCTGCCAAGGAATCAAAGTGATGGGAGGAGGAGGAGGGGTGGCTTTTTCTCTGTCCGTCTGTTTTGATCATCGCGGTTTCTGCACAGCTTCAGGTCTAGTGGGTGAAAATAGTAACTCAGAGGGTTTTATGATGCCGTTCATAAATGTGCAAATGCAGAGGTGGAGGAGGTCAGCAATGCGCTTCTGTTTCCGTCCTGAGCGAGCGGCTTTCATGGGGACACACCTGCAGTTTATGGATCTGAGTCTGGGGCTTTTCCAGCTGAGAGCGATAAATCATGCTCTGCGATAACAACCTCCAGCCAACGCAATCTCCTTTTAATCACCTCCTCCTCCTCCTTCTCCTCCTCCTCCCCCTCCTCCAAAACGCACAGGAAGACGCCTTATGGGCCTCTGCTTATTCCACCACGGAAAGGAGACCTTAGAGGGAGGGAGGGGACATGAGAAAAAAGAAAAGAGAGAAGAAGACAGAGAGAGAGAGAGAGAGAATGAGAGAGAGAACCTCTCCCAGCCTTAGACTGTGGGGCGCTGGGAAGCAGAGAGAGAGCAACAGCGATAGAAGAAGGGAAAAGAGAGAACTTGAGAGTGAGAGTGAAAATATAAGACAGAAACAGAGAGAGAGTCTGTGTGTGTGTGTGTGTGTGTGTGGTGTGTGTGTGTGTGTGTGTTGTGTGTGTGTGTGTGAGAGAGAGAGAGAGAAAGAGTGACAGAGAGAGCGTCCCTTTCCTCCCTTCCTCTGGTCTGACTAAACCGTATCATGCCCAGATCTGATGTATGTGATCTGTTGTGTGTGATCTGTTGTGTGTGATCTGCTGTGTGTGATCTGCTGTGTGTGATCTGATGTGTGTGATCTGCTGTGTGTGATCTGTTGTGTGTGATCTGCTGCAGTATGATCTGATGTGTGTGATCTGCTGTGTGTGTGATCTGTTGTGTGTGTGATCTGTTGTGTGTGATCTGATGTGTGTGATCTGTTGTGTGTGATCTGCTGTGTGTGATCTGTTGTGTGTGATCTGATGTGTGTGATCTGATGTGTGTGATCTGATGCAGTGTGATCTGCTGTGTGTGATCTGTTGTGTGTGATCTGATGCAGTGTGATCTGCTGTGTGTGATCTGCTGTGTGTGATCTGTTGTGTGTGATCTGATGTGTGTGATCTGATGTGTGTGATCTGATGCAGTGTGATCTGCTGTGTGTGATCTGTTGTGTGTGATCTGATGCAGTGTGATCTGCTGTGTGTGATCTGCTGTGTGTGATCTGTTGTGTGTGATCTGATGTGTGTGATCTGTTGTGTGTGATCTGTTGTGTGTGATCTGCTGTGTGTGGTCTGCTGTGTGTGGTAGGCCCCGTGCTCACGCTGTGGTTCCCTCCTGTCCTGTCCTGAGGATGATTTGCTGCTGTGGTGAAGACTTTATGAATCTCCTCTGATGTTTTGTCTGGCCCCTTTCACTTGTGGGATTTGTTTAGGAGCTTTTTCTACATAAAAAAGTTTAATCCTGAATTATGAGCTGACTCGTCATATTTTTCATATTTTTCCTCCTCTTTCAAAGTGATTGCAAATGTCTAAACACTGGGGGAAGATAAATATAAGCACATACGTCTCTGAAGAGGAGGGTAGACCTTCTCTATGCAGATGCACCGCCAATAGCCAGAATAAGGGAAAGCCTCGACTAGACTGTGTTTCACCTCTCGATCTCTGTGTGAATGAGTGAAAGCCTCGACTAGACTGTGTTTCACCTCTGGTTCTCTGTGTGAATGAGTGAAAGCCTCGACTAGACTGTGTTTCACCTCTCGATCTCTGTGTGAATGAGTGTTTCACCTCTCGACCTCTGTGTGAATGAGTGAAAGCCTCGACTAGACTGTGTTTCACCTCTCGTTCTCTGTGAGAATGAGTGAAAGCCTCGACTAGACTGTGTTTCACCTCTGGTTCTCTGTGTGAATGAGTGAAAGCCTCGACTAGACTGTGTTTCACCTCTCGATCTCTGTGTGAATGAGTGTTTCACCTCTCGACCTCTGTGTGAATGAGTGAAAGCCTCGACTAGACTGTGTTTCACCTCTCGTTCTCTGTGAGAATGAGTGAAAGCCTCGACTAGACTGTGTTTCACCTCTCGATCTCTGTGTGAATGAGTGAAAGCCTCGACTAGACTGTGTTTCACCTCTCGATCTCTGTGAGATGTTCAGATGAGACAGAGCCACAGACTCTCCATGTCTGCCACAGGTTCTCCATGACATTTCATTGTCAGTTACCCAGTTGTTTTGTGGGATTATGAAATGGCATTAGGTCATAATTGGTTACGCATGACTTCAGGGCATTGTGATTATGGCTACATGATGCCTCCTAGCCTTTCATTAAGGCTGACATAAGAATACATGTCAGTTTGTACATACTAGCTATGCACATAATAGATAGGCAGCTAGCATCTAGGTTTGCATGCTAGATATGCACCTAAAGTCAGAGGTCATGACATGTTATTTTGGCCCGTTTTAGTTAATGTGGTTACACATGTAGAAATGACCAAGAGAGTCTGACTTGTTCTATGCAGGTAGGGCAGGGTATCCCTTTTAGCCTTTTAGCCAACATCATGACTGACAACTCAAGGACAAAATAGGTTGACTGTTTTGACTTCCTCCTTCCCAGATGACCTTGTTCGAGTCGGAGAGGGTCTCCTCTCCTCTCACCCTGGCAGCCCACATGGCCAGACTCAGGCTCCAGGCTGATCTGATTCTGGGTGTTTTATTCATGACAGGGGGCCTGGCACAATCTCCAGAATTAATCTGGCTCAGCTCAATGTCAAACAGCTGACATCATATCCCCGGTCAAAATGAAGTATGCAATATATATATATATATATATATATATATATATATATATATATATAAGGTGCAAGAAATGTACTTGCTGATACTAAAGTACATTTCAAATACATAAAAACATACTATAAACTATATATACATATACATATGTGTGTGTGTGTGTGTGTGTGTGTGTGTGTGTATGTGTGTGTGTTTGTATGTGTGTGTGTGTTACCCAGTGTATAGCATATTTATGCTATATAAATGTGCTGTATTATTATTTGCTTTCAATGCTCTAATAATACATACATTTTAACGGATTTTCCTATGCGATTATCAACTTAAATTTTAGTGGATTTCCAAACAAATGTATATCAAACTGACTAATTACAAGCACATTTCTACCTCAGTAGTACTTCAGTGTACTTCATTAAAGTACACTAATTAGCACTAATACTTATATTGATATTTAGTGAATTTGGATAAAAGATATACAGAAGTGTTTTATTAATATATTAAGTGCTTTACTAATATGTGTGATTTAGATGCTTTAAATATAAGTTACATTTTAATGGATTTTCATAAACTACAGAGTACTTGGCCGCGCTAAGTAAACTGAAATTAAGTTTAACACACACACAGAACTGCATATGTGTGTGAGTGTGTGTTTGTGTGTGTGTGTGTGTGTGTGTGTGTGTGTGTGTGTGTGTGTGTGTGAGAGTGTGTGTTTGTGTGTGTGTGTGTGTGTGTGTGTGTGTTTGTGTGTAACTTCATGGTACTTTACCTGGGAAGAAGACCTGAGAGCTATGATCACACACACTGAGAAACACACACACACATGTGCTCTCTCTCTCTCTCTCTCTCTCTCTCTCTCTCTCTCTCTCTCTCTCGCTCTCTCTCACACACACACACACACATGTGCTCTCTCTCTCTCTCTCTCCCTCTCTCTCTCTCTCTCTCTCTCTCTCACACACACACACACACACACACACAATGTAAACCAGACTTTTAAACACACTTTATAGTTCTGTTCTGTCTCCTGTAAGCATCTATGAGAGACAGTACTGTGCAGAGTCATGTGTAGTCTTACAGAGACCTCCAAAACACACACAACTCCCTTTTTTTAGACATGATGGCGTATAATTCTTCTCCAGTAACTGTCGGATAAATGCTTGGCACCCGAAGCCTCCCTGATGTGTATTACAAACCCTTGTGGTGAGCAGGCTTGTGGTCAGCGAGTCGCTGGGCTCCGGAGCAGAGAACAAAGGCAGACTCACAGCTCTCCTTAATGCAGTCAATGGTGAGGAGGATTTAATCTACCTGTGTCCCAACTGGTGTGTGTGTGTGTGTGTGTGTGGGGGGGGGGGGTGTGTGTGTGTGTGTGTGTGGGTGTGTGTGTGTGTGTGTGTGTGTCTGTGTGTGTGTGTGTGTGTGTGTGTGTGTGTTCGTGTGTGTGTGTGTGTTCGTGTGTGTGTGTGTGTGTGTGTGTGGGTGTGTGTGTGTGTGTGTTCGTGTGTGTGTGTGTGTGTGTGTGTGTGTGTCTGTGGGGGTGTGTGTGTGTCTGTGGGTGTGTGTGTGTGGGGGGGGGTGAACTCATTCTCTCTAATTTCCTTGAGCTGGCTCTCTCCCCTTCTCTTCCCCAAATTGATAGCATTCTGCACTTTTCCTTTCAGTGGTTGCCTTGTTGATTTTTGGAAATGTGTTTTGCACATGTGCAGAAGAGTGGAACATGCTTCCCCTTGGCCAAAAGACATTAGAAAAAGGCCTTGGTCACAATTACTTCTCAAAAGATCTAAGGGGTATCTAAAGGCTGAGGATTGTGTCGGGGTATTATCTAAAACAACCCATGCACACAGCTCTGTCCTATTACAGAAGTAATATTGGGGGGGGGGGGGTAATTTAAATCCATATGGTGTGGCAGTGTGGCCTTTTTTTAATCTGCCCATTTCGACCCACTTCCTGTTCTGTGAGTCATCGTAGGGTTTTAAATGTTTGCAACTGATAAAAATCTGTACTGTCAATTCCAGGACCACATCAGTCCGAGGCAATCCTCTCCGTCACAGCGGGACATTCTTCAACTCTGAACGTGAAAAACACAAGAGCCAGCAGGAACATTTTCAGTGAATGATTTCTTTGGCTGCGGACTCCAGTATTTGAGTCTCAGTGCCTGACTGGGATTATGTGATAATTGGTATTTACAGACCATTTTTAATGGCTGTGGAATCATTTCTCAACTTGTCATGCCGGTGGTGGTCTAGGAGTTTTTTGAAGGCAAGATGTGGAGCAAAATAAATTGAAATTGGGACAAAAGAAGAAATTGGGAAACACAGAGCAGAAAAGTTTGAGATAATCGTGAGGGACAGCGACAAAGCCTCACGTCCTTTCACCAAGCCAAAAGATCTCCACAAAGAAACAATGGCCATTTTGAAATACCACCAAAGTGGACATGCCTGACTAATATAGATGCACCGTTTGCATCATGGCCCCAGTCTTCACTGTTGTGTTTGTTCTTCTTTGGCAACGCCGTGATCTGTGAGTATTTTGCCAAAACCTAAAAGCTTGACAGATAATGTGGCCTCCCCTCTGTTGTGGCACACTGTGTTTTCCCACTGCAATAGATTAACATCTTTAATACCATTTAATTCCCAAGCATGAGGGACAGAACACACTGCCACATGTCCTCAGTGAATCCTAAACTGTGCATGCACTCCACGAACCAGTCATCTGAGATGTCCTTAATACGACTTTAACCAAATAAATTGAATCATGTCGTCTTGTCCGCAGCACAGCAATAAAACAATGAGATCATCCCATTTGCTTTGTCACATGTAGTGTCACCACTTTAGGTTTTTCCCCCAAATGCTCAATAAGAATTTGGTCTTCTCTCCCCCCCCCCCCCAGCACTCAAGGATTAAACCCTGAGCTTCTCTAAAGAGACTCTGATTAAATTACACCCCCCCACCCCCAGGTCTCTCTGATGCTGACGTGACATTTAACAGAGACAGTGCAGCTCACATCAGTGGACGGGGAGTAGAGGGGGGGGGGGGGGGGGTCAGGCCATGGCAGCAGTTTATGTGGATACACCCCAGAAAGCCAGTGCTGATTGCTGGGCGGATGCATTACAAATGCCCAGGGTGTCCGTGATGTGTGTCAGCCCGACGGAGACGCGGACGGAGACGGAGAGGAGTGAGGGAGAGTGAGAGTGGGTGAAAGTGATACGCTGATGTGAAAACCATGACAGATTTAGTTTCGCACAACCAAAGCGGCCCTCAGACGCCTCCTCAAGGTCGCCGTAATGCAGTCAAACATTGATGCCTCACAGGCCCTCAGTAGACGACTGGGGGGGGGCGCGGGGGCGTGGGGGTCACTTCTCCACAGGAGCACCCCCACCTAGCAGGTAGGGACTACCTAAAAACATTTGGTCCGGTTCTGGCACAGAATGGGTTCACATCGCCGAGCTCTGCACCAGACTCGGGTCAGGGGTCAGATCTGGGTCAGGTCTGGGTCAGGTCTGGGTCGGCTCTGGGCCGGGTCTGGGTCAGGTCTGGGTCGGCTCTGGGCCTGGTCTGGGCCGGGTCTGGGCCAGGTCTTCTGCTCCCTGGGTCTCAGCTCTCTCGGGTCCCAGCTCTGTGATGAAGACCACATGACACAAACCTATCAGAAATGGGCTTGTCAGTTTTACACGGATGCCTAATGTTGACGCCTGCTGTGTTTTGACCACTGTGTTCCTGTGATATATGACTGAATAGTTGCAGAGGAGAGGGCGGACACAGGTTCAGGCACAGCTGGAACACACCAGGCCTCAGCAGCCGGGAGGAGGAAGGCAGAGGCGGAGATATGTGAACAAAAACAACTGTTTTCATTAAATGCAAGTCGTTTAGTTAAATCTCCACAGTTGCAATAACAGAGGTAATACACACACACACACACACACACACACACACACACATACACACACACACACACACACACACACACACACACACACACACACACACACACACACACACACACACACACACACACACACACACACACACAGGGAGTTGGTCCAAGGCTGAACACAAGGCACTAAGGTATAGGGCAGACAATATCCTGCAATCAATAAAAACAAGCTGAGCAGAACAATATGTTTTTTTGGGGGGGAAAAAAAAAGAGACATCACACAATCCATGGGAAACAAATCCATGGAAACAAACCAGAGGCCCATTCCTGGACTTATGAAAATGTGCAGCACAGAGCAGATCTCCTGTGAGGCGCTGGTGCGGACTGCAGGCTCTCCCCAACACATGCGAAATTAAAATTAGGGAAATCACTGAACTCTAAACTCAAAGCATGCTCTGCCAGAAGACAGCACAGCACAGCCTGAACGTGTTCCGTATTCATATCCTCTCTCTTTTCGTTTGATCAGATGCAGAGGAGCAGGATTAGTGGTGTGTGGTACCAGTCAGGCACACATGGAAAAAAACATGGAGGACATGAAGACATTATTGTGCCACCCACGGAATGTCTGGGAGGTGACAACAGAACTAACGAGAAGCCGCACGAACAAAAAGCAACACAAAAAACTTGAAGGACAAAATAATGACTGACATCTGACTGCATCGATGTTAACACAGGTGAGTTAGTGTGGAAATACCTGTTTTCCTTTTAGATTCAACCACAATACAAAAATATTCTTGTATTGGTCAAGAAAACAGTTGCTGCACATTCAAGCTGAATACTTTGCTTTTAAAGTTTACTAAAGCTTTTTTTTTCCATTTCATTATGAAGAGAGTGATTAAGCATATGAACGCCACTGTTCATCATGCATGTTAAATAATCATCCTAACAGCACTTACTCTGGGCGTGTGTAGAAAGATTGGGACAAATTCATAACATGTAATCATATATGGGGGGCAAGGAGAGGGGGGTGGGGGCGGGGATAGAGGAATAGAAAAAAAATGATGTTACCTAAACCTAACTTAGAATCAAACTACCACCCCAAAGCATGCACACACACACAAACACACACACACCATTGGCCACCATAGCGCTGCTAGCAGAAGTGAGTGGTGTGGAGGGTCTCCTGTGGATGTGCTGCAGGGTGAGGGTGAGGGTGAGGGTGAGGGTGACTAACAGTGAGGGTAGCTAACAGTGTGGGTGAGGGTGAGGGTGAGGGTGAGGGTGAGGGTGACTAACAGTGAGGGTAGCTAACAGTGTGGGTGAGGGTAGCTAACAGTGTGGGTGAGGGTGACTAGCAGTGAGGGTGAGGGTGGCTAACAGTGAGGGTGAGGGTAGCTAACAGTGTGGGTAGCTAACAGTGATGCCTATTTACTGCTCCTGCTGTCTGGATCCATTGAGCTCAGTCTGACAGCGCTGTCCCCTGCAGCACCTCAGAGACATGATGGCAGTTATCTGCCTCTAACGTGTAACTATGGTGCCCACGCAGGCAGCCATGGGAAAGCATGTGAGCGTAGCGCCCAGCAAACACTTCTCTTAATGAGACTTGCTTAATTAAATCCTCTCTCCAGTGCGGGAAACAGAGCTGTGTCTTCAACGAGGGGCAGAATGATGTGAAATTATGCATAAAACATTGCTTGTGAGTGGTTGTGATTGTGCAAGTGCAAGATAGTGTTGCAATAAAGAGCATAATTACACGGTTGTCCTATAGATTAATTATTTTCTCTAATTAACAGATAAACTGTAAATGGATATATCAATTTGGGCTTTAATGAGAAGTCACAAAATGCCTACTGCCGATCTAATTGAACTTACTAATTAGTAGTGTCCTTTGAAATTACATTCTTACAACGAATGCAATCAAGTTGTTTAATTACAGTATAGCTTCACCTTGTGTATTCGTGTGAATCCTTGAGTCCTTAATTCTTCTCTATTATCTGAGTTATGTCGATTTCTCCAAACATTTGCATTCAAGATGTGCTCTTCTGGGCTTTTCAAAGCGTTCCACACATAAACAAGAGTGATTCGAATTATTAATGAAATGAATGACAGACACTCCACAACGCATCGATTCTGATTGGCACTTTGGTAATCTGATTCTGATACTGGTAAGGGAATCAAAGAGTCACACCAGTTGTGTAGCGTTAGCCAAACGTTCCGTCAGACGTCCGAGCACAGTTGCCTGGGGAACAGAGGAGAGTCCACGCTGCCTGAGGCCCTGCATGTGCTCTGCAAATTTGGTATTAATCGAATTAAAACCTAAACAGCACACTTCAAAGGCCTGTCTCGCTGCAGAAGGCCTCATCCCTCTCTCTCTCTCCCTCCCTCACTCTCTCTTCCTCACTCTCTCTTCCTCCCTCTCTTCCCTCCCTCACTCCCTTACTCTCTCTTCCTCCCTCTCTCTCCCTCCCTCACTCTCTCTTCCTCACTCTCTCTTCCTCTCTCTCTCTCCCTCCCTCACTCTCTCTTCCTCACTCTCTCTTCCTTTCTCTCTCTCTCTCTCTCTCTCTCTCTCTCCCTCCTCTGTCTCACTGCAGAAGGTCTCATCCAAAACTGTACATTATCAAACCATCTGTCAGCGAGTGGCTGCCTATCACTCTTAAGTCCATTAAAACCTTGCAGGACGTCCACTGAGGATTGCAGCATGGAAATTTGGAAGATCCCTTAAATCTCAAATTTACGTAATCTCTCTCTTTTTTTTAAATAGTCAAAAAACAGTAATTTGCTAAACACTAGTGGGAGCCAGTTCATGTCATAGTCACTTGGCTGTAAAAAAAAAAAGTATTTTTTTCTGGCTGTCTTATCTCATGCAAACACCTGCGTACAGAAGGCAATGTTTTCTGACCTTACCGTGGCTTTAGAAAAACTCATTTAAGGCTTCAGCTTTTGTTGAAAAAAACAACAGTTTTGTCTCCCTGAGCCTGCTCAGCACTGTATCAAAGCAATTATGCTCTGCCATTAATGTTTAATTAAGATGTCGCCGCACAAAGACGTGTTTTCTGTGCAGAGACAACTGAGACTGGCTGCCCACCACGACCTCTTCAGACAGAAGAAGAAGAAGAAGTAGAAGAAGAAGATAGCACAAAAGCACTCTGTTTTCCATTCTGGTGTTTTTCCTGAGGTTCTTCTGATGTCTGTGTCATGGTGAAGCATCTTTAGTATAAGAAGAGTCTGTTTTGTGTTACCTTTTTAAATGGCAGAAATCTGGGGGGTCTATTTTTATGATCGTCTTTGAAATCGTCTGTATTATTTTCTCCACCATTGACAGAATGATGGGTGATTTGCATCGTGAGCTTCCCAAACTCTATTTAGTTGATAACAGACATGTTTCCTTTTTTGCCCTGTTTGTTTCACAGTGCTGTCATCGCAAACACAGGCCAGTACTGAACAGACTCATGTACACACACACACCACACACACACACCACACAACTACCACTTCCTAGTGGAGATTTCCAGTACTTTCCATCGCTTTGTGTGAGTGTTGTCTGAAATGGTTTGGACATGTCATGCTTCAAAGCAAATCCATGTTTTTTTTTTGTTTTTTTTTTCTCAAACATTTGGTGAAAACATGTTTGAGCTCATTGCTTTTTCCAGAAGGGAAGGTTTGATATGGGCAACACAGTGTAAACAGTAGAAGCATGAAAATACGAATCAACGAATCAACAGTACATGTGCAATTGGAGAATTATCAAATGTTCAAATAGGTTTTTTTAAGCTGGATGCACTAATTGGATAGTACAATGGAAGGCCTTATTAACAGAACTCAACGAGAGCATTAGATACAGTAAACATATGAATCTGCTGTCATCTCATACAAGACCTCCTCATACCTGGACCACACCTGGACCACACCTGGGCCATGCTTGGGCCACATCTGTAATGAACGTCGGCGCCCGCGTCTGGCCTGCTGTGAACGGGCACATGTTTCATGTCTCCGGCTCGCCCCGCTCCACTGCCCGGGGCTGGGAACCCTTAAACCTGCTCCATGTATACAGCGTGTTGATGGTCAACTGGCAAAGCTCCCTCCCGGGGTTATTAGAGTCGGAGCCCCCTGTCATAGACTCTTAAGACCAAGACAAGCCACCTTAGATGTAATCGTTACAGACAAACATCTGAAGGCTTTTTAAAGATTTCCTACTTCTGTTTTTTTTTTTTTCCCCCTCTCATTTTGAGCTTTTCGGTGGTTCCGATTTAATTGCATTTCATTCCGACTGCAGCCGATTCATGACTGCACTTTCCTCGGGGGGCCTGCGGCACCTTCCACAGTCTGCACTCCCAGGAATCTGGACGAAGTGAACTAATTGCATTTCAGAGATCATTTCTGGATTGCATCACATGAAATTTGATATCAATTTTAAATAATTTCCCTGATTCATTGCCGTGATTTTCTGGCTTCATTTTACTGACTATCATCTACATACTGTAGAGATATTTTCCTATTGCTGTTTTTTTCGCCACTTTCCAATAAGCAGGAGGTAGAGGGGGGGAGTGGTTGGCGGTGGGGGGGGGGGGGGGGGGGGGGGGTCGGGGTGCGGTGGTCAGAAATGTGCTGGAGTCTCTGGTGAGACTTCATGACTGACACTTCAGTTCCAAATGTCTATCCAGATGTTCTAGAATGTGAGCTCTGCTCCAATGAGATGCCTCAGAAACAACCTCCTTTATTGTTTCAGATGTGGCAATATTGACCCAACACAGAGGAGCCTCACACACACTCACACACACACACACACACACACACAGAGCAAGGCCTGCTCCTCAACGGGCCACGAAAAACTCTGAGAGCGGTGAGAAGTCATCGTTACATTTGGCAAGGTGAGGACGGGATCGGAACAGCGGGGGTGGGAGGGCGCGGGTGGGTGCCCACTGAACTTTGG
>NC_045161.1:20623028-20625528 GCF_900700415.2 Clupea harengus
TCTTGAAACGCATCTCTGGCATGGCAGACGGTAAGGGAAGCCATAAGGGATTGTTTACAGTAGTTCCCCGAGACTGGATTGGTTTGGTTTGGTGGTGTCCACCAGACATGAAGGAACCACCGAAATAGGCACGAAGATGCGAAAAGAAGAAGAGGGGTTTGTCCAATCAGATGTAGAAGAAGAAGAGGGGATTGTCCAATCAGATGTAGAAGGGGTGGACTTCTTTTCTTTTACTTTTTTTTCTTCTTCGAAAAGACACAAGGCCTCAGTGAAGTTACAGCATCGGAGCATTCTGTGGCATAAACATACGGCCCCGGAAAAGTGACTTCATTTTCATAGTGACTTCATGTCAAATCCAGTACCATAAGTCATCATTAAATAACAATAAAACGTACATAAGAAACAACCTTACATTCAGGTACAGTCAGGAGATGAACTCAAAGACTCAAAGCCATGCTGTGGAACTGCAAAAGAAGAAAAGATATTTGATAGAAATCAAATAATCATGAATAATCCCCGGAGGAGAAGCATACCATCACACGCAGCATCCCTCCCAGCTAAGTCTGGCATATTAACTGGCATATTGTTCATTATGCAGATATCTCTGGCGTAGTAGCACAGTGTCAAGTAATTTGTTTTCTTTTTGCATTAGCTTATAGATAAGAGGATCCTTATTTTTAGATCCATTTTACATCAGGAGGAGTGGCATGGAGATGGCAGCCCAACAGAAAATAGAGCAGAGTTATAATGGAGCTCTGATCGTTGTTCATTCAGGCCGCTGCCAAATATGGCAACCTTACAGAGATAAAAAAGAACATTGAGTAAAACTTCAATCAGCGTATTCAAAAGGACTGCTCTGGTATGGCAATTCTGGTGTCTGTATATACTGTACCTAGAGATTCCCTTCATATTGTTGGTTCATTCTATGAACAGATAGATAGATAGCTTTGCAGCTAAATTAAACACAACGCTTCTGTTGGATTTTTTTTTTTCAAGGACAGTCACTCAAAGGAGCTGTCTGGAACTCCTTTGCTGTCTGACAAAGGACTTTTCTGAGGCTGCTAAAAAAGCGAGCCAGTGGTTGTGGCGCTCACATACTACTCCCCGGGGGCTCTCCCACCCCCAGCCCCTTCCCTTCCCTTGCCCTCACCTGAGTTTGTATCCAATTCCTTCTCTTGCCCTAACCTGGATTGGTACTCCTGAGGGGATGCCCCCCCCCCCCCCCCCCCCCCAACCCTCCCACCTCCCTTACCCTGGATAGCCTCTGGTATGCCATAGTGTATTAAGATGACCTATGTGTAGGTAACCCGGCAGTGAATTGTTCAGACACTGAGATATGCATGTGAACTTTTTTGAAGCATATCCTGAGTTGTTTCTGTTGTTGTCTCTGGTACTGACATGTGTCCTAACCCATCGTGAGTATGGACGGGGGTGGGTCTAGGATGCTGTGTCCTAACCCATCGTGAGTATGGACGAGGGTGGGTCTAGGATGCTGTGTCCTAACCCATCGTGAGTATGGACGAGGGTGGGTCTAGGATGCTGTGTCCTAACCCATCGTGAGTATAAACCGAGGTGGGTCCAGGATGCTGTGTCCTAACCCATCGTGAGTATAAACCGAGGTGGGTCCAGGATGCTGTGTCCTAACCCATCGTGAGTATGGACGGGGGTGGGTCTGGGATGCTGTGTCCTAACCCATCGTGAGTATGGACGGGGGTGGGTCTGGGATGCTGTGTCCTAACCCATCGTGAGTATAAACCGAGGTGGGTCCAGGATGCTGTGTCCTAACCCATCGTGAGTATAAACCGAGGTGGGTCCAGGATGCTGTGTCCTAACCCATCGTGAGTATGGACGGGGGTGGGTCTGGGATGCTGTGTCCTAACCCATCGTGAGTATGGACCGGAGGTGGGTCTAGGATGCTGTGTCCTAACCCATCGTGAGTATGGACCGGAGGTGGGTCTAGGATGCTGTGTCCTAACCCATCGTGAGTATGGACCGGAGGTGGGTCTAGGATGCTGTGTCCTAACCCATCGTGAGTATGGACGGGGGTGGGTCTAGGATGCCAGACACCACAGTTCAGCCTTCTGGAGGTGTCATGAGCCAAATTCGATGAAACACTGATAAAGGAAGGTGCCCACTGGCAAACCCAGTGAAATGCTCATAAAGGCATCTTTGTTGTTTTTGTTGTTGTTGTTGTTGAGTATTGTTAAGCAATGGTATGATGGTTGTAGTGCACCCTGTTGTTATAATACTTAGGCTAGGTGGTTGGCTATGAGTACTGGCATATGACAGTGAGAGGTTTGGCCGCTGTGGGAAGTCCCCAACCAATACCACAAGGAATTTAACATCTTTTCCTGTGTTTTCCCCAAAAAAATAGGCTCCCTCCATATTGTTATAAAAAGCCCATTTGAATAGACTGGCGTCTGATCAGGCTCCACCTATAGCATCCATAGCATATTCTCAATCTAACAACCTCTGTTGTGTCTGGACGGATTTCCAGTGG
>NC_045161.1:20630528-20640528 GCF_900700415.2 Clupea harengus
TGTGTGGGTGTGTGATGCCTCAGATGACGGTAGAGCCACATCAGTGGAGCCTTTCTCTCCAGAGGCTCCTCACACTCTTAATCAGCGGGGGTCCCTCCAGCGTCTCGCTCCGCACCCTCAGTGCTCCTGGGAGACAATCCCACGCGCCAGCGCCCCAAAAAAGAGCCCCCCGACACCAGCCGACTCTCATCGGACCCGGCCCTGATCGGACTCTGATCCGCCGGAGGACACCAGAAAGCAGAATGTTGACTAACGCAACTTACCGGAAAACTTTGTGTGTGATGTGTGTAAATCATCCCACTCAAGCTTCCTTTGTGAAAGCTTCCTACCTGTGCTACAGATGATTTCATCGTTATTAACAGCCCTTGCAATTTATTACAGAGTAAAAAGCATATCCGATGGTCTGTGCTTAAATGGCTTCAAATGATACAGTACATCTGGGTGGAAGTGAAAGGGTTTTAAACTGAACCATGTGTCATCAAAGCAGGTTTCCTTCACCTCTTGTGGGAGGATTTTCTGAAATCCAGTCAAGGAGAACATCTGTAAAAGGGCCACGCCAGCAGCCATAAGTATCACTTTATCCACTGCTGACAACTCACAGCAAACACACACATGGTACCTACAAATCATGCCACACACACATACCTCAAAATCAGCTTTTTTAATTAATGGTGGACCCTAGATTAATTAAGTGTGGAGAGTGAGTGCAACTCAGAAAATGGCGGCTGATTTGTTTAATTGCTCTGGGTGATGTTTAATTGTAGGGTGGACTTGACTTCCGCCAACACATATAACTCCGTGCAGCCCATATTGAGAGCCAACCTGGCTTTTCATAATTTAGAGGTGATTGATGTGGGTCCAGAGGTGACAAAACCAGAGGTTCCTGGTGTGTGGAGGTCTGTGTACACAACTTGGACTGTGAGCCGCTGTGACGCCCTGTCAAATACAGAACAGGTACTGTTGGCCACGGCTCTTAGATGTAAGCAGTGTTTTTCTAGCTCAGCAATGAGCCGCAGATGGAAGCCGTGGAATCACGGTGTTTTCTCTGTGACTCGACCAATAACTGGACCATGAGCTCCCCTTTCCTGACAGAGATGAGAGAAGAGGGAGAGGGAGAGGGAGAGGGAGAGGAGAGGGCGAGGAGAGGGAGACTGCTCTGGTGGGTTTGCATGGCCCGGAGGCTCTCCACGAACAATTAATCTCCAGCAAGAAGGTGTTGGGGAAGAATGAAGTCACATCTGCAGTTAACGGCACCCTTTTTTCTGTTTCCATTGGCAAACAACCTGATTTTTTTTTATGTGTCGAGCTAATTAATTTTAAATAAAATACACTGGTTATACATAATTTATGCCCCTGACCCCCCTAGGCTACCAGTTTTAGATAAATATACAAAGACCGTACTAAATTACAAACCACTTGGTTTGAAAGAGAGTGTGAAGAAGGAAAAATTTGAAAGTCAAAATGTGCTCATGCACTTTACAAGGCCTGTCTTTCCAAAGCAAACAAACAGATTTGTGCCTGGCTTGTAAAAGAATCATTAGGGCACACGTACGCTCAATCGTTCCCGCCTGCTCTCAAGGGTAAGGTGCAGACGGGGTATCTGCATATTCCCTCCATGGCATTCCACACAAGCTACACAATCCTCCTCTGTTCTCAGCAAACAGTCCTACTAGTCTGAGGGAGGTGTAATACAGTCCTAGTCTGAGGAGGTGTATTGCAGTCCTCCTAGTCTGAGGGAGGTGTATTGCTCAATATGCTGCACATTCACTGGATGGTTTCTGTATAATGCACAGTACTAGCAGCAGCTGCGTACTCGTTTCATATAACTTCTGCGTAAAGATACACATTTTAGAAATGTGTGCACCCATCTTGAAATGTTCCACAGTGGCTGGTGTGTGTTATGGGAGCTAGGCTAACACTGTGGACTGGGTTATGGCTTGGGGCAAAACATCCAAAATATTTTTTTTTTCTGTAATAAATCCAGAAACAAAAGAGGTTTAAATTTTCCTCTGAAGATACCATCTTTTAACGGACTGCTGAGATACTCCGTTCACAGATTACAAGGCTAACCTTTAGGTAAACACAGAGAAACCCAAATGTAGTTTTATTGTAAATTATGCCAAGTGCTTGCAGCAAACTAATAAAGCTGTCGTTGGTTGGGTTAAAAAACATATTTGCTGCAAATGTTGGCAGTTGGCAGTTGTTGTCCTTTATTATTAGTTTAATAGTCCGGCAGGGCGCTGAGCTCAAAGGAGAGGCTGGAGATGGCTTTGTCAGGGTGTATTCTGGCTCAGAGAGAGCCCGGTTTTGCCTCGTCTGGTGATTTGCGTTCGCGCCATGAGCGCTTAGGAGTCTAGGATTTATGGTCATGCAGAGAAAAAGGAGGAAAAACACATTTTAGTGTGGAATAAAAAAAAATTACAGACGGTTGTTGTATGGTTACCAAGAACAACATAGCATTCTCAAGCTCACCACACAGACTGAAAATATATCTGCCGCCTCCAAAAGATTTCTCTATTATCATAATTTCTGGTATGTGTTGTTTTTATTTTTCCATGTGTGTGTCTGTGTGTGTGTTTGTGTAGCACATGGTGTACATTTTTAAAAGTAAAAGTATTCATTTTGTAATTACAGTCGAGCGTTTGGGTATAGCTCTTGAGTTTGAAGTTGTCTACATACCCAAAGGCTGATGGGAAGGTGCTAACTCACAGAATTATGGGTAAAAGTCCATGAATGCTGACAGGTGTCCCTGCACCTCAACAGTACGACCTCTCTTAAGTCTCCATTTCAGCTCAGCTTCATACTTACAAAAGCCAGTTGATTTCATAAGATATTACTGTACCGGAGACAAAGAGGGAGTATATGTATGGTGTGCAAACTTTTTTTATTTTCTTATACGTTTCCAGTGTGAGCTGTGTTTGCTTTGGCAACATGGCTTTCGAAATGGTCATGCCAATAGAGCAAGCTTGAATTTGAATATGAGAGAGTGAGAGAGTGAGAGAGTCGAGAGTGAGAGAGAGAGCGAGAGAGAGAGAGAGAGAGAAAAAAGAGAGGGAGGACAGGAGACAGAAGGAGAGGAGAGGAGAGCCACATTCCCGAGCTGGCCGGGCTAATTGCGGTGGATTGGAAGCAGATGTGGAGCCACAGTGACGTGATCGGAGGAGATCTTCAAGGTCCTGATGGTTAGAGCCCAGCGGAAAGACGAGCGCGGGGAGACGAAGCGAGGCGAGGCGGAGCGGAGAGGAGAGGGCCAGCGTGGCCAGGCCTCTCCATGACACACTCCCCCTCTCTCTTCACTGTGGGAATTAGTCAACAAGCCGTGGACATCACACACACACACAGTCACAGGCTGACCACTCATGGCGGTCGTGTGTCTGGCACCTAATTTATGCTCGCTGCCTGCCTGCCTTTGAGAAACATTACAGGATCACTCAAAACAGCATGTCAAGAAATCCGAGGAGCGATGACAGTTCTGATTTTGGCCAGAGAATGTGGAGAGTTAAAAAATAGGATCATTAGATTTTAACCAGCTGAAAATTATCAGCTTGTGCTCAGAGTGGGTGATTAGTCCTAGAAAGAAAGAAAGGAAGAAATAAAGAGACAAATATAACAACTTTTCCGTAATGTAATTTTGCCATGATGTGCTTTAAGGACATAAATAATCTTAATTTAAAACAGGTATTACCAAGCACTGCCCCCAATGTGTCTGTGTGCATGTGTCAGTGGAGATCACAAGCGTTGAACTTGTTTACCAGTGAACCACATCCTGCATTTACAAGAGGTGACCTTGCCCTGTCAAGATCTCCCTCCTCTCCTGCTCCAGACAGCAACGCGGCGCTGGGATCACAAGCCCGCACCACCCAGCCATTACCTCCTAGCGTGACCTTTTTCTGCTAAGAGGTTTTTGGTTCAGTTTCTGAGGGAGGACACCTTGGGTGCTGGCGGCTCCGTGGCTGGTGATGAGGGGGCGGATCGGAGAGGAACTAATATGGCCCTAGGGTTGGCGCACCGTAATTACGAGCAGTCCCCGGAGAGCTCACCGAAACTGACAGACACTCCGCTCGGGTTGTAACCAGTCCAACCTGGGCCACCAAGCACACACATGCACACACACATACACCCCCCCCCCCCCCCCCACACACACACACACACACACACACACACACACACACACACACACACACACACACATGTGTGTGTTGGCCTTCTTAGTATTCCCAGCGACCCAGTGGCAAAGCTTGCAGTCCAATATGCTCAAGCACCTGGATCCCAACCTACTTTGAGTTTGGAGATAGAAATAGATGTATACGGCAATGAGGCACCTTTGGAAATTGGAACTGGAGTAACTGAAATTAGGGCCAGATCGTACAAAGGGGGGCATTAATTACCCAAAGTCTGCAGAACAAGGTGCAGCAGCAGAGGTGGAAATCAGGAGGTTATCTCGGGCAAGACCCGCACAGGCAAATTAACACAAGTTCAACCCACCTCATTTCAGTCTGGCAAACACAATGCCTCATGAACTCGTCCTAAAAGAGCCCTTCATAGACAAAGGAGAGACCAAGTGGTGACTTAAATACAGTGACCGACATTCAGGAAGTGAGCGAACAATAGGATCTCAATGTGTTGCTTGTGTACATGGGTAACCATTCTGGATTGGTGAGATAATGTCGGCTCAAGTACAAAAATAGGTATGGGAAAACAATACGTACACAAATATTAAATATGTAACAATCCTAAAGATGTACTGATGTGAGTCCCGTGGAAACAAATAAGTACATCTGTATAAAAAGGTTAAACTCTCATTAAAAAGGTGACTTGCAGTAAAATATCTATTTGATATATACAGTCATTCAGGACAGTTGTATTAATCTGTACCATAACATATGTATAGATTTGTAATTACAGATTGATATCATTATTAAATGCAAATGTACAGGTATTCATATTTAAAATGTCAGACACAGGCCATAAGAAAGCCTCTTGATATATATGTCTGACACACCAGAGACTAGTGCAATCTCTAGGAATGACAAAGTCCCTTTTCAAATTAAAGAATAAGGAAAATTACTTAATTACTTTGGTCTGAGGTCATCTTTGATTTTTTCTCAGTAAATCAAGTTCATAGGAGAGATCTGAATCAATTCGACACACACGCTCTCAGCGTCTTTTCCTTTCCAGATTCCCTGTTGATGTTGATGTCTCCGCTAAGCAACCGCGCTAGAGACCAACTCAGGGTTCATTAGAACCAAGACATCCATTTCGGGAGGCTCCAAAAATTATCCAGATTTCTGCTTCACACTGTGCAGTCCACGATCCACCCAGTCTTAAAATAAAATAGTCTCTAATTACCCAGCATGTAGTAGCTACAGTGGTTTTTCTGAAAAACATGAACATAGTATTTACACACTTCCATGTTTTAAATTAGTGTGATTTATTTTCAAAGTTTATTTAACTGTTCAGTGATGTAATAAATCAATTAGTTCTTAAGGGTTGTATATTACATAGCTGGATACTATCTGTAACTGGGCAATGACTGGCCAAAAGATGTGAACATCCAGTTTTTACCTTCTCTAAAGTGTCCAGTCATACTTGCAAGTAAACCCGCTTGTAAAAAAAAATACATATTCTCACAAAACACTTAAATGTCTTGTCAATATGTGGTTTGTACCAGGTGAGACAGACTTTAAACATAATTTTTAATGCAAACATTATATTTCACCCCTTCTAAGCAACAACTGCAGTAAACCTTTCAAAAGTGCAAGTATTTTAGTGGTTCTGTTGAAATCCATATTTTCCATGCCATATCACTTCATTTGTGTAATTCCTTTGTTTTATAGGCACAGCGACCCGACACAGTAAGTCTCCGGGGGGAGTTTTACACCGTGTAATAACATAGCGGGGAACGCAGAATAACCTCCCTGTTCCACCTGAGGCTGTGAGTCATTTGTAGAGCCGGGTGAAAATCTCACATCACAGGCATGATGTAAAACAGCTGTAGAGAAACTGGACTTGTGTTGTCATTTGAGTGCGAGTGTGAGTGTGTGTGTGTGTGTGTGAGTGTGAGTGTGAGTGAGTGTTAGTGTAAGTGTGTGTGTGAGTGTGAGCGTGTGTGTTAGTGTGAGTGTGTATGTGTGTGAGTGTGAGTGTGTGTGTGTGAGTGTGTGTGTGAGTGTGAGTGTAAGTGTGTGTGTGAGTGTGTGTGTGTGTGTAAGTGTGTGTGTGAGTGTAAGTGTGTGTGTGAGTGTGTGTGTGAGTGTGTGTGTGAGTGTGTGTGTGAGTGTGTGTGTGTGAGTGTGTGTGTGAGTGTGAGTGTAAGTGTGTGTGTGAGTGTGTGTGTGAGTGTGTGTGTGAGTGTGAGTGTGTGTGTGTGTGTGAGTGTGTGTGTGAGTGTGTGTGTGAGTGTGTGTGTGAGTGTGTGTGTGAGTGTGTGTGTGTGAGTGTGAGTGTGAGTGTGAGTGTGCGTGTGTGTGTGTGTGTGTGTGAGTGTGAGTGTGAGTGTGTGTGTGAGTGTGTGTGTGAGTGTGTGTGTGAGTGTGTGTGTGAGTGTGTGTGTGTGAGTGTGAGTGTGAGTGTGTGTGTGTGTGTGTGTGTGTGTGTGTGTGTGTGTGTGTGAGTGTGAGTGTGAGTGTGTGTGTGAGTGTGTGTGTGAGTGTGTGTGTGAGTGTGTGAGTGTGTGTGTGAGTGTGTGTGTGAGTGTGTGTGTGAGTGTGTGTGTGAGTGTGAGTGTGCTCTCCGTGTCCCCGGGCTGTCCATGGCTCTGCGCTGCCCTGTGTTTGCGGAGTCCAGCTGACTTAATATGGCTTTATTCTTCAAGACAAGGCTCAGGGATCTTTTTAATGGATGCCAAACTGGGCTGAAGGATCAAGAGTATTTTGTTATAACCCCTCATTATCAGTGGCCAGTTTAATCATAGCAGAGACGCGACTCAAATAAACACATACTTTTAAGATTCACTACAGAGAAGGAAAGCCACTGTTGCATCAAATGAGCTCAACTTCACTGTCCCCACACTAGGGCGTGTTTAATATATGTGTCCTCACCTGGATCATATGAGCTCAACTTCACTGTCCCCACACTGGGTGTGTTTAATATATGTGTCCTCACCTGGATCATATGAGCTCAACTTCACTGTCCCCACACTGGGCGTGTTTAATATATGTGTCCTCACCTGGATCGTTGAGCGGTTTTTCACAGTCCAGTTTCCTGTTTGAAAGCCCCGGTGAACCCATAAACATATGAGGAATGGCGCCTGAGCCCAGAGAGAGGGTCAGAGCCCAGAAGAGTTCACACACACTCACACACACACACACACACACACACACACTCGACAGCTTTCTTTTCTGGCACATTTTGTGAAGAGGGATTTTTTTTATTTATATACTGTATACACAAATATTTTGATGAATATATATTTATATTATACGTATTTATACATATTGTTATAAATATATATTATACATATTTGTATAAATCTAAGTATGATAGGTATAATAGGTCATGATTAGTTGATGTGCCAACATTGATGCTGTGTGGTATAATGGCATCAAAATAAGCTGGGTTGGCATTACACATTCATATTCCTGTCATCATCACTTCACTTTAGATACTTTGTGCCCTTTGTCAAAGGCTTTTATTACCCTACGCTCGGAAATGTGTCCCATTCGTAGTAACCCTGCCTTGCTGATATCCAGCAGAATAGAAACGACATATTTTATATATCACAAACATTTATAAACATGTTCATAACACGATGAAAGGGTTAGCTGCATCACCAATGTCTTTGAGTAAAAAAAAAAAAATCATAATAAAAGTTTTGTTGTCATTCCCATGCAGACATAATATCCAGTATCCACAACAGACCAATCCCAGTAGTCATGGTGTTCACAGTGAGCTTCACACTGGCCCTCGTAAAGACACACGCTCTCCAAAGATCCCCCGAAGAATGATGGGCTCGGACTCACTGTCTGCGTATGGCACAGTCCATCAAACAGTCATGAACTGCTGACAGTATGGATTGTGTTGCATTAGCGTGGTCATTTTTCACTGGGCAGACTGTCTCAGCATCCAACAGACTCTACCCACATCCAAGCTCGCCACTGAAATGCAGAACAAATCCCAGTGTATTTGGACCGTTTGTCATGCATTGCCGTTTCTGTGAATTGTCTCCCATTAAGTGCAAATCCTGGTGATATTTCACATGGCATGGGTTTAGAAGGGGCAGAAGAGCATGTTACATGCAGTTTGAGAGAGAAAGAACACACACACACACACACACACACACACACATGCACATACACACACACACACATCCTTGCAGGTCAGAGTTCATTTGGAGTGATGAATGTGCAGATAGATACTGTAAGTGCCTCGCCTTCGACTCGGATCGGCTGGCTGGGAAGAGAGGCATGCTGGACTGCATTCCGCTCTGGAGTGTGAGAGTGGGAATGTTCTCTGGGACTCATACCTCAGTGGTGGGGCTCTCTCTCACCCAGCAGAGCACATGGCCGTGCGAAGGACACAGGAGGGCTGCTGGATCTTTGTCTAAAACACAGGCTGAGACACAGGCTGAGACACAGGCTGAGACAAAGGCTGAGACACAGGCTGAGAGAGGGTGAGAGACAGGCTGAGAGAGGCTGAGACACAGGCTGAGACACAGGCTAAGACACAGGCTGAGACACAGGCTGAGAGGCTGAGAGAGGCTGAGAGAGGCTAAGACACAGGCTGACGGACACACATGAACAGATACCAGTGTAGTTCCATTCCAGCCATTCCAGCTCACTGACAAGTACAGTCTCCGCTGTCCCAAGGAGGAAATACCCCTCGTCCATCAATGCACTGCTTCCTGTAACAGGCCTGACAGCTTCCTGTCACAGGCCTGACGGCATGGGTTTGGGTTTCACAGGATCAGTTTTACAGACCCAGTTTGAAAGTCCAAATGCTCCTCAGTTTGGTGCAGTCTTTCAGTTGTGTTGCATTTTCATTTGTGCGTTAATTAATTTGTATAATACATTTGTTTTTCTACACTAAATGGTCAGAGCTGTACCTTGAGGCTGCACGTGTACACAAGCACATGTTGGTGTAGATTGGTCTTGCTATGGTTACTGCAGTCTCTGAGGAATCATGATTGTTTCTTAGACAGATGCTTTTGGATCCCAGTCCAGTCCTCGCTGTTTATGATTTGGGCCTTTGGGAGAATTGGAGCCCCCCCCTTAGCTATGAAACACACAATCTCTGCAGTCTAAAAAGTCACCTCAGCTATGAAACACACAGTCTAAAAAGTCACCCCAACTATGAAACACGGTCTCCACAGTCTGAGCAGTTAGGCAAAGTGATCACAGCCACCAGCCAGAGGCAGAGCAAGGACTTAGGGACCCACAACAGCTTAATTACCATCCAGCGCAGAGGGGAAAATGGAAAACAAGCTCTTCGGAAAGCGCTGCCAGCTCGTCCCGCAGACACCTCCGAAGTTCTCCATCGCCATGTCAGAGGGGACAGAGTGCGGTGGGTAATTAGACTGACGGTATCCTAACGCTGGCATCCACAAAACACTCTGCTGCTCTCTAGGAATGATAATATTGGATCAAATGTGTCAGAAAGTGACCTCTTCTTGAGTAACAAATTGGTTCATTGACACAGTTTACGTGTAAATCCGTTCAACAAGAGTGGGTGATCAGCAACTTATTTTCAGAGGAAGCCTCTGTAGGTCACATTAATATTTCACAACTTTCATGTGTAATGTAAACAACACAGTGTTTATAAATACAGTAACCATATCAAGTTCATGACACCTGAAATTAAACTTGTTACTTAGGCAACAAATCACCATGACAATCCTGATATTTAAAGGATTTAAAGATATTTGATAGCTCTTTTTCTAGGCATTTGTCATGAAAGTATTAGTTTGACTGTGACAAAAAAGAATAAGCACTGCTTGGTTAATAACTAGGTATTCTGGATATTTACTGTATCAATATTCAAATTAGTCTGCTCTATATACCAT
>NC_045161.1:20643028-20648028 GCF_900700415.2 Clupea harengus
CCTGAAAGAGTAACACACGGTGGGGAGAGGGATACATATCTGCTCACAGGATACTCCTACCCCACACACGCTCAGGCATAACCGCTCAGAGCAACTCCACGGAGGAATACTGACAGACTATTTATAATCTTAATGGAAATGAAAATACTTAACGGGAGCGATGAAGTCGGGACTTCCTTCCCCCCACCTGCATGTCCTTAATGATGGCTGCGTCTGGCAAAGCCCTGACCTTGCATGTCTGAGGCTTGATAATATTTAGGGTGCGTAGGGCTGCCAGGATATAACTTTACCCAATTAAGGAATGACTGAACAGAAAACTAGTCAGACTTGACATTGTCCTGTTTTAGACCGACACAAATCTCTGGCCCTGCCAGAACAACAGCCACACGTCCTCTCAGTGGGTCTTTGGGTCAGTGGAACAAGGATTTAAACGCACTGATCTTTTGATTTTCTTTCATTTTGGTGAGTGAAAGAAAATAAAACAATGCCCTTACTAATCCTTTAAACCAAAAAATGTACTTGACACGACAAGAAACGATAGGTTTCATTGGTTAAAGAACTATTACCATAAATGTGAGGCCTGGGCTGGGTATCTGGTATCTGGTATCTGGTAGAATAGTAGTCTTTGGTTCAGTCCCTCAGTGTTCATTTCTCCGTGTGCTTCTCAGCCACTCACTCATCGCCAGGCCAGCCCAGCATCATTTGGTTAACTAATTGCAGTGACCCTGTCTGATTAGCATGTATGTATGCAGGCAGAGTTCATGGGGAATGGGAGCTTCCTGTTGGCACAGGGGAGGTTGCGCTGCAGTCGCGTCAGTGGCGGGCAGAGTTCATGATCAAAGGCTTTCAGCTTCACATTGTGCGGGGCCTCCGGAGTCAGCCTACCTGAACAGGATATCGACCAGTTATACTAGTTTCCTGTGGACTACTCGATCCGTGCAATTGGGACATCAACATAAATTAACAGGGAGGTTCTGGGAAGTTGGACCCCCCCCCCTCTTGGCACAGAGGCACAGAAAGGTTTCTATAGCTCTCCACCGGACACACACTCGCCTGTGTGGGCGTCTGGGGCAGAAGTGCCGGTCAGCAAACACCGCCCACCACGTGAACACCGATAAAGATTTATGCTCATAAGCAAACCCATCAGCCCTTTTTCTGGCTGATGCGCTGGCAGAAATAGAGAGCAGGACGGCTTTGGGTGTGCAGCGCGCTCAGCAGAATTAGGGATGGAAAAATGCTTATATTTTGGGATAGCTGGATGCAGCTGAAGGTGCACTGTCAGGTGAGGAGGTGACATTCTCGTGCAGAGCAACACCTCCGTCCAGCAGACCTCTCCTCTCCTCTTTCGTTGAAACACCTTTTTCAGCATCTGACACACACAGTCACTTTGCAGTTTATTGTGACAATCTGTCCCTGCAAGTTAGTATGTAAAGCTGCAATGCAGAAACACTGCAAGCACTGCACAGACAAGGGCTATTAAAGTGAGGATATGGATCTCCCCAGGCACAGCCAACAGATAAACCACTCCACACACACAGTACTGGTAAGGAAGACAAAACCATGTGCCTAGTTTTCTTCTCCTCCCAAAAGACAGCTGGTCTATTTATGTCTTCGCTGTCAAGTTTTTTTTCCCCTCTCTTCCACTCTGATGTGACTGACAATCAGCTCCAGCTCCACTCGCTCACCCTGCATAGGAAGAGGCACAGCACTCTGACAGCCGAGGAGGGGGGGGGGGGGCGAGGCCGAGCCTAGGAAACACTAACTCACAAGTGCTCATTTCGACGATAATAAACAATTAATCCCACCTTTGCAGGAACAGTAACTCCCACATGCTCATTTTGACAATAATAAACAATGAATCCAACCTTTTGCAGAAACACTAACTCACACGTGCCCATTTTGATAGTAATAAACAATTAATCCCACCTTTGCAGAAACACTAACGCACACATGCTCATTTTGACGCTCAGTAATAAACAATGAATGCCACCTTTGCAGCTTGTTAGCGGGGGGTTTGTTAGGAAGAAGAGCAGCAGGAGACATCATGAAGTATTCAGGCATGCAGGGAAACGAGGGTGTGCCAGAAACACGCAGAGCTACTCAGGAAGAAGGAGGAAGTCACATTCTGATTTTCTTTTTCTTTGCAAGATAGTTCTACGACAAATGTGTAACATTGCTTAGAACAGGGGGTAAATACATAGTTTTATTTGGATTTGTCTGCTTAACGTATTATTTTACTGTGCTTAAAGGTACACTCCGCAATTATCATATTTGAGGTCAACTTCCAATCAAATTACACCCCTCCTCTCCATGCTTTTGATGCAATGTGTTGATTGGCTGAAATCCAAGCCAATATGTTTGTTTCCCATTCCCATAGCCAGCACTGTCAGTGAATACTGGAGTTTTTTTGCGCGCACACACTGAACGGACAACTGGAGAACTGTAAAAAAGTGCAGACTTCTGACAGCGCCTATAATAAAATCTGCTGGGTGTCTCTGTCTCCTCATGCATCACGCTGGTGTTGACACCAAGACAACCTACTGTCCTCCGCTCAGATATATTTGTCTTTGAGGACTTGGTTGCTGTGGCAACTCTGAAACTCCTAAAATCAGTCCGAGAGCAGCACCTCTCCGCAAGATGTGGACACACCCTTCAGAGCCTGAGCCACACACACACACACACCCTCACACCAGAATGATGCCAGCCTCCTCCACACACACACACACACACACACACACACACACACACACACCACACGGCCCCAGCAGTCATGCTCATACACACTCAGAGGCTAAACACACACCGCGCCTGGCATACAGGCTGGCCAAGGAAGGCGGATACATCTGTTGTTCAGGGTAATCACAGAGAAGGTCAGCTTTCAGGGTACAGTTTCAGGATCAGACCCTGTGTCTTAAGCCCTGGGGGAATGTAAGGACTGCTGCTCTTCAGCAAGGAGATGTGTGGCCACATGTGCCACCAGCCCAGGAGCCAACAATGAGGGCCAAGAGCAAGACACTCTCTATGAGGGCCAATTCTCTATGAGGGCCACTCTCTAAGAGCAAGACACTCTCTATGAGGGCCACACTCTATGAGCAAGGCACTCTCTAAGATTACTGCATTGTGTGACTTGTCACCATCTGAAAGAGCGCGTCACTCTCCCCTCTGATTCCTCCAGTGGTCCATGTGCACCCGCGTCAGATCATAAAATGACATCACCCCCATGCATGCGTGCATTTATAGTGTGTCATACTGTAGTTGTCATAACGACAAACCTGCGGCTCTATGGAGACTCTAAAATCTGCTTTGACGTGACTGTGTGCATGTACTGTATATACGTAACTATTAATGTGTAACTCCTATTTAATATGCCCTCTGAGTTTAACATTTTTAGTTGTTTTCCCCCCAAAAAAGCCAACCTAGTGGTTAGTGAAACAGGCAGCAGCTATCATTTTGACATGGACTCAGCTAGGCAGCTACCCAAACCTGCACAGCTAGAGGCAGGCAACCATTGGTTGGATTCATTGTTTATTATTGTCAAAATGAGCATGTGGGAGTTACTGTTTCTGCAAAGGTGGGATTAATTGTTTATTATCGTAGAAATGAGCACTTGTGAGTTAGTGTTTCCTAGGCTCGGCCTCTGCTGTCAGAGTGCTGTGCCACTCTCTATGCAGGGTGAGCGAGTGGAGCTGGAGCTGGTTGTCAGTCACATCAGAGTGGAAGAGAGGGGAAAAAAGCTACCCAAACCTGCACATGGACTCAGCTAGAGACAGCTACCCAAACCTGCTGTAAACCAGCAGACAGGCTTCCATATTTATCTTCCTGACCCGATTCACATGAAGTATAAAATCATATAAAAATAAATCAATCAAAACAAAGACCCCATGGACAAACCAAAGACAGAAGTGATATAGTAATGGCCAGAGCCTTCTGTGGAGGAGTAAGTTAGCCAGCATTTACTGCAAAGGAAAATGTGTTTTTAACGAAAAGACATTTTACAACGTGTTACAGACTGAGCAACTCATTTGGAATGAATTAACATCAAAATGTTGTGTGTCACCCCATTAATCTGGCATTTCACAGGCCAAACTAAAACATAACATGACATCTCATGAAAGAAATGGGAAAGGTTTTTTTTCCCACTGTAGCACTTAAAGTTCAATTTGTAGCGTCTCTGTGTAGTTTAATGTGTGGGGAATGCATGAACAAAGATTGTCTGTAAATGGTCAAGACTGTTCCTTGTCATGTTGAGAAGCCTCACAGGTAATGGTGAGGCAGTTATTATAGACTACCTGTGACTGAGAGTATTAACCTGGTGTATAGGAGCGTATGCTATTATGGACTACCTGTGACAGAGTATTAACCTGGTGTACAGCTATGGAGCGTATGCTATTATAGACTACCTGTGACTGACAGTATTAACCTGGTGTATAGGAGCGTATGCTATTATGGACTACCTGTGACTGACAGTATTAACCTGGTGTATAGGTATGGAGCGTATGCTATTATGGACTACCTGTGACTGAGAGTATTAACCTGGTGTATAGGTATGGAGCGTATGCTATTATAGACTACCTGTGACTGAGAGTATTAACCTGGTGTATAGGTATGGAGCGTATGCTATTATAGACTACCTGTGACTGAGAGTATTAACCTGGTGTATAGCTATGTAGCGTATGCTATTATGGACTACCTGTGACTGAGAGTATTAACCTGGTGTATAGGAGCGTATGCTATTATGGACTACCTGTGACAGAGTATTAACCTGGTGCATAGCTATGGAGTGTATGCTTGAGCATTATGAGCTACCTGTGACTGAGAGTATTAACCCGGTCAGGAGCGATGCAGCCTCTGTGCCTCTGCACACTTCCTGAATGTTCCTCCCGTCCTCCTCCCCTCCCCTCCTCCCCTCCCCTCCCCTCCTCCCTGCGCGGACCATGTGTGCGGACTCCTGAGCTTAGGGGAAGGGTGAGGAGAGATGATTTATCTTCTGCTGAGGCTGA
>NC_045161.1:20653028-20690528 GCF_900700415.2 Clupea harengus
TTTGCAAACCCCAAGGGCCGTTCAGCTCTGCTTATCACTCACTTACCCCGCCGTTCATATTTCTGCTGCAAATCTCCCCTGAGCACTGAGCCTGAGCTCTGATGGATTTCATTTCAACAGATGGTCAAATTGTTATCAGGAGTAGTGTGCCGGAAACAGGGCCAGAACAGGGCTAGACCAGGGCCAGACCAGGGCCAGAGGAGGGCTAGAGTCACACCAGAGACCGATATTATATGGGTATCCATTCAACAGCTTCTTTTCCTCACACTCACTGTTTGTTTTTAACTTTTATATACAGTGTTATATCGGCTGATCAGGAGAAGGACTGCTTATGGCACCCAGTCAGAGTGATGGGGAAGATGGCTGAGATCATGGCTCCAAGAAAGGGTGATAGGGAAGATGGCTGAGAGGCTGAAACCTTGAGTCCATGTGAGTCTTCTCAGGACCAGAGGAAATCTAACTGAGCCACACACACCATGCTAGCAGGAGCTAGGGAGCAGGAGCCTGAGGCTCTGTCAAGGCTGTCAGTGGTGACTGGCAGATGGATGCTTGCCCTGCGCTTCCCGGACAGCTAGCCTTCTAATAAGATCATTTGTGCGGGAGACTGAAGGTGTTTCTATCCGTGTGCAGTAAATGATTTAAGTTAGGACGGTTGCATTGTCCAGCCTCTCACTGCAGACAGGCGTTGGCTGTTACCCCGGCTGTGCTGCATGGTCATTTAGCAAAGCAGCCCTTTAAAACAAATCTTGGAATACTTGAACTGAGTGAACTGGAAATTGCGTGTGCGCAGAAATTATGCAACATCAAAGAAACAATGAGGCCTGGACAGTATAAAGTGTGACATGGGGACAGTATAATGTGTGACATGGGAAATGGGGACAGTATAATGTGTGACATGGGGACAGTATAATGTGTGACATGGAAATGTGACATGAAGTCACCCTTCCAAAGCGATTTGGAAGGGTGACTTCCTCATACTGGCGGCGAAAAGCCTTTCATCCAGCTGTTTTTTCTCATTAATTTTGAAGTGCAGTGAGAAACAGGAACAGCGATATCTCCAGGCGAAAATGAGAAAGGATCCTTCCTGTTTGTCTCAATCTTCCCAACAAGGAGCACGATAAGGTGCAGCTTATCTTTGAACCCTGATTATTATTTATATTTGTCACACAGTCCCGGCTCGTCATGGCAGGAGATCGCAGGCAGTGGCCATAAACAGTGGCCACAAATGGCTGACGTTCAGTCTGAGATGTCCCATTACATTGACACTCTGAAATGAAGATGAATCCGTGCTGTACACTCCGATACTCATAAAGCGGAGCTGTGGTCTGAAATCTGGTTTGATCTAATCATGCCGGCTCCACACGGCTCCACGCCCTGACCATTACTGGGCCTACCCACTCAGGGAGTCTTATGCCCGGGGTTCAGCAGCTCCACCCTCCGCTGGAACCCCCCCACCCCTCGCTCGCCCCCACCCCCTGCTCGCCCCCACCCCCCGCCTCCTGCTCTCTCTGTGTGTTGGTTCCCAGCACCTCCCTGCTGTTGGGGTCTCACATGAGGAGCTGATTAAGGGCGCCCTCACAGGGAGCATGCTGCTCCGGAGGAGAGATCACTGGCAAACGCGGTTCCTGTTTATTTCCACACGGCCACCCCCCCTGCGTCCATCTCAGCAGTCCCCCTGTGTCCATCTCAGCAGTCCCCCTGCGTCATTCTCAGGGCTGCAGTTGTGTGCATAAAAAAAAAAAAAAAAAAAAAACGGCCTCTTTGTGACTGCCTCGTAATGGCGGTTGTCCCTCCCCCTTACTGTAGGGGCCGTCACTAGAGCCCAGGGGCTGATGGGAACCCGGGGGATGATGGGAAATCAGGAGCTGAGACAGGGAGATGCATCAGCCAATGGGATGATGAGGATGACAGGTGGGCAGGGCGGTCCCAGTGGGCATGATGGGGCTGGAGCAGGAGCTGTGTGCATACATACACGCGGCATGAAGTGGGCATGATGGGGCTGAAGCTGTATGCATACACGCGGCATGAAGTGGGCATGATGGCGCTGGAGCAGGAGCTGTGTGCATACATACACGCGGCATGAAGTGGGCATGATGGGGCTGAAGCTGTATGCATACACGCGGCATGAAGTGGGCATGATGGCGCTGGAGCAGGAGCTGTGTGCATACATACACGCGGCATGAAGTGGGCATGATGGGGCTGAAGCTGTATGCATACACGCTCACGCTGCATGAAGTGGGCATGATGGGGCTGAAGCTGTATGCATACACGCTCTCGCTACATGAAGTGGGCAGGGCGGTCCCAGTGGGCATGATGGGTATGAAACTGAAGCTGTGGGCATACATACACGCTGCATGAAGTGGGCATGATGGGGCTGAAGCTGTGGGCATACATACACGCTGCATGAAGTGTGCAGGGCCATTATGTCTAGTCACTGACTGAAACTATGGGTAGTGATTAGTAAATGTACGAGATGGTCTTCAGTGATACTGTGTGTGGTGGCCGGGGGGTATTAACATGAAGGGGGTGGGGGGGTGGGGGGTATTAACATGGAAGGGGTGGGGGGGTTCCAGCATGCAGAGGGGCTATAATAATAAAGGATAGTCTTTAATTATTATAACATATATATATATATCAAATCTTATTTTCCCTGGTTTAACTGAACTGAATGTTTGCTTTCGAAAATAGACCTGTCAAAAGTGCATTTGTCCACATAAAAACCTGCTATTTTAACTGGGCCAGGTTAGAGAATAGACATGGATGATTGACGCCAAGAGCTGCATGCTTTTAGCGGAGGATAAGCCAGTTAAGCAGACCCAATCAGGTCTGGATTCCATCTGAAATAAATTATATTTCAGCCTGCTGAAATAGCAATCAGCTGTTAATAGCATTGAGCAAATGGGTTATAATGAAAATATCAATCTGCATTAAATTAGATCAAATGGTATTCTGGGCATATAGTTTCAGAATTGTAGCCTTGCCAGTGCTATTCACAGGGGGAGGGCATATCTATTCCTGAACAGGGAGTAATTAAATTAGGCAGAAGTTTTCAATTCCTTTTTTTTTCAGACATAGTAATTCTGAACTCCATCAAAGAAACAATCAGAATGTTCTTAAATATTTTTGAAATTCAAACTTGATTTTTTTGTAACTGACAGAAGGGTTGGAAATGCCTCAAATGAGTTTTCCTCCGGGACAGTCCCTAACGAGATTAAGCCCCAAAAATGTCTCCCCAAAACTGGGAAAGAAAACAAAACATACAGTAAGTAAGTGAGGCGGAGTGAGAAATATTTACAGAGCAGAGATGATAATTGGACATAAAGCCAGAGACGTATGGCACATTCTAAATCATGACACACTTATCAAGTTTCAGTCCATTCTTCTCTCTTTATTAAACGTTATTGACGCTGAAATAATCAGCCGCAACATTTGCCTTCGGAGTTGGTACGGTTTGGTATGGTTTGCCAAACCACGAAACATTGCAAGATGTTTGACGTGTCATCGCCTTTTGAATTACGCTTCTCACACCCCATTGTGTGTTTACCTCATCATATGCGACTAATTAACAGTGCTCTTGGGCTCGTTTTTATGATATGAAAAAAATCGGTTTCCAATATTTCTTCTGCATGAACCCCAATTTCTGCTTAATCCCCTTGAGAACATGCCAGCAGAGGAATCATTCGCTTGTGTTCATTAATAGCTGACATCATCTTCACCCTCTCAGATGTAATTTCTGAAACTGTCATGCGTTTTCTTCTGATGATAGGCAGAAGCATTTCCTTCCTCTATTTTCTCTGGATTTACAGCCAAAGTATTTTTACACATAAACATTTGTGGCTTCTTCGAGAAATTGCTCTCCTCCAGGGATTTTTTTAGGGTCACCAAATCTCACGGCAGAGCCGGTGTGAGAGAAGCAGGAAATGGTGCGGGTGAACCAGGAAATGGTGTGAGAGAACCAGGAAATGGTGCGGGTGAATCAGGAAATGGTAAACTGTTGCGAGGCTCCGGTAAGGCATTTATTTCTATTATAGCAGGTTCCTCCTCTCTACCTGTCAGAGCAGACGGGTGTGAGCTGCATAGGGACAGCTGGGGGGGGGGTCTGTTCATCTCCGGTTCTCCCCAGCATGGGAAGGACCTGAGCTCCATCTCCTGATAATTGGGAGTGAACGCAGCCCAGATCAGGGCCTGCTTTAACCAAAGTGATTGGTGAGGTTTTGCACTCGCAGCTTGCAGTGTCTTGTCAGCATGCGTTTCTCTGAAATGCATTGCTAGCAAATTGCTAATAAAAGTATGACGGTTGCACACATCGCATTCCATCCTCCCAAACAGCCCGTGGTGTTTCTCTGGAGTGGGTGAGACAGGGACTTGTTCCAGAAAGAATCCACCATGGCCGCGCCTTGCTGCTTGTAATCAATCAAAGAGATTTATTGTTTCTCGAATGGGGTTTGAATGCTGTTGTTTGTTTTTCATTATCGTCCTTGGCTACATGCCTGTTGGATAAGACATATCAGACTCCAGACCCCAGCAAAATGATGGACTGCAGTCTCAATCACTCAGATGAGGAAGAATACTGAGAACATCATCATCATCATCATCATCCAATTCCTCAAGTACAGCCAGCTTCTCCACCCACATGGAGTGTTTTTCCCATTGATATGCTATAGTGAACTCTGCAGTTATTGTTACCATTGGATTTAGGCAATAACACAAACATTACATTACAACATTATGGTGACATGTGACATGTTATTACAGTTTTATTACAGTCATTTTCACACTCGATAACATGTCCACCTTTTAAAATCAGTTAACCTTTCATGCAAAATGCACTACAACAACCACCAAAACACTTTATACATTATGTGTCGCTGTATCCTCTATTTTTACATAATTTAGTGTTAAAAAGAAGAAAAAAAGAATCTCACTTCTTTACAGTATATATTGTAATACAAAACAAATAAATCTAAAATGCTGCAATGTGTTTCCTGACAGCAATAGGTTTCATGCAACAATTTCTGTGATATTGTAGAAGCTTTTCAGTTCAGAAACTGAAACAACAACACGACACACTTCAACTAGAAGTCTACTGTAACCCTAATACTGATGCATGGGGTCCTCTGTATTTAAAATGTTTTTATGAACTTCACATTTACAGCAACATCCTCCCTTGACTTTGGAAAAATCTTTAGAAAAAAATATTTAGCATATCTTATCCACCCCTACAATGCCCAATAAATATGTCAAGCCAAGCAGCTATCATGACACAAGAACAAACTTTTTGATCTGTTGTTTGGCTTGTACTGTAGTACAGTAGTACTGTAAATACCATTGGTAAATTTAGGGTGTGTGGTGGTTAGTGTAGCTGCCCATATATGCATTGTTGGGTCTCTTTGTCTCATTGATAGCCCATGACTTACATATACAGCAGTAATAGTCTCATTGAGAGCCCATGACTTACATATACAGCAGTAATAGTGGAGGAATCTCTTCACATCTATATTTTTCCTACATCCTACATGCACATTTCAATGCAAATGTTGTATTACCACTTTTGCGTTGTTGGTAACAAGACAACAAGTAAAAAAAATGAAGCAAAAAACTGAATGATGTTTCAGCCAAAATCAGAATAATCTGGGTTTTTATTTCAATTATAGCTACTTTTGTCTGTCAAAATACAATATATTTCCGTCTACAGTGATCTTAATTTTGAGACAGGTATCCATGAATTTCGCAAGAAGTGGTAATTGAAGGCATTTTGTATCAAAGCAATGCAATGTTCACATAGTCTACAGAAATGATATTGAGACAAATGTGGAAATGATTGTTAAAATCTGAAAAATCTAAACCCATGAATACCCCTAATCCCATGTCAAGATTTAACATTTAAGATTCCTTTATTGTCATTTTATCTTGCACTTGTGTACAATCAAGAATGAAATACCGTTCTCCTAGACCAACAGTGCATGTGAATGAATTCAAATTAGAAAAGAGAACTGAAGGAGAATTCAAACTAGCATGCATTTATATACAATACACATAGTACAAAGAGTTAGCAATGTAAGATATTTAATTGTACTTGCAACATATGAACTTGTGTTTACTTATTGCTGAATGAAATAGTCCAAAAACCCAGATACGTATAAAATAGTGATCTTGCGATAACTAGATTATATGAAGTATTTGTTGAACAAACTCCAGGATAAGAGTGCTTTTGCTCTGAAGCAACCTAGCTCCCTTGCCTCCTGATTTCACGTGGACCACCTTTAAAGGGTTTCTGGTCATTCTCAGGCCAGTAACCCTAGTCCTAATTACACTCTATGCATCTAGGTCATGACGTAACAGACACTGGTGGGATTGCAGCAATCTGCTAACCTGACTCCTCATCCGAGGCAGATTTATAACACCTGATTTCTTTCAGCAGAAGGCGTTACGGTGACTGTGTTAAACTGTGAGAGATGTCATCTTTTCCTACTTCGGCTGATATTTAGAGGTGAAGATCATGAGAAAGGAAAGTATTGCCACATTTTATCTTGACTGGTGAAGAGCTTGACAAATTGTTCTGTTGTCTGAATGTTTACCCTAGTGTGTGTGTAAGTGCATGCATGCTTTGTGTGTTTATGTGTATGTGTGTGTGTGTGTGTGTGTGTGTGTGTATGCGTGCACATGCATATGTGTGTGTGTGTGTGTTTATGTGTCTGTGTGTGTGTATGACTGATCTCCAGATTGATGTTTTTGCAGAGGTGGCTTTGTTCTCCTCTTCTTGGCACTAATACCTCTAAGCATGTGTGAGACACATTTTGGCTCTAAACTCCACTAAGCTGGCAATTAGCTCATCTCAACTAGGGGAATAACAATGCTGGCGAGAGTTAAGAAACCCCAGACCGATACAGAGATACTTCAGCACATCACGTCCGTCGAGCGGGGGGGAAAAATCAAAACAAAATAATCACCTAAAGATGTGCAATAACTCCTTAAGAAAGACAGAAAGAAAGAAGTAAAAAGTCCATTCCTGCGGTGTCCTGGCTTGATGAGAGCAGTGCAGATAGAGAGAGGAGAGCACGTGGGAGGCATGATAAAGCGTAGCACAGCGTCTGGTCTTAAAAAATGGGCCTGATTATATATAGGCTTAATTGTGTATATCATGACAGGCCCGCAGACCCTGAGCAATGCTCTCCTGGGGCTGCGGAGGGACAGGGGGAAGAGGTATGGGATTGATTACGGCACGGCATCAGATAGACTTACCGCTAATCTGATGGTCTATCTGCAGCCTTACGTCTTCTTCTGTCATCCTTCCTCTCCGGGGGCGTCTGGGACACACACATGCACGCACACACACAGACACACACACACACACACACACACAAGCAAACAGACAGATACACATGCACACACAGACACACACACACACACACACACACACACACACACACACACACACACAAAAGCAAACAGACAGATACACATGCACACACATTTGTGGCACACATGGTCGTTGAACATCCATCAATGTGTCTGAGCCTCTGTCCACTTCCTCTGTTGGACAGGACAAACTGTGTCTAATGGCTAATTCTTTATTAGGCAGTTATTCATGCGTCGTCCACGACTGGATATTCCATCATATGTATTTGTTCATATTTGCACCCTAATTACATGAGAGTATAATTCAAAGAGGATGTGCCTTGCATTTATCCATTACGCATTCACATATCTGCTGTTTGTCAAATAATATTCCACCCAAGGCACTCGCATCTTGTCACTTTACTGTCTTTGCTAAAGGATTAGAAGCAGGCACAAATCTGCTTATGGTCTTGTTTTCCTTGTCCAGAAATGAGGACCAGAGTCAGCCATATTTGCGATTCAAAGCCCTTTGTTTTGACTAATAGTTTAGCCAGAGAGGTTGAGTGCCATTCCACTCTAATAAGTGATGAATAAACATATTTTCCAGGGAAAAAAAAGAAAATAATTAGAAACAGAATTTTGAGCTCAGCCATTTCCTTTTGCTACCAGCACATCTTCATTAGTCTAGAATAAAAAAAAAATGTAAAACTCGACGGGCGGCGCAAAACGTGAGGCACTACACTAGCAGATCCCCTAAAGCCGTTATCAGCGCCGAGGCCTTCAGAGGGGAGACAGGAGTCACTCAAACTGGGGAGGCAATTAAGTCCCAAGCAGAAGGGGGTCAGAGTGGGGCGAGAGGGAGTGGGCTCCAGGATCAGCTTATCAGTCGGCTGGAGCGGGGAACGGCCCGGGAGAATCCGCACACGGCTCTTAGAAGTCGAGAGTTCAGCGCAGAGATGGAGGTCAGAGGTCACGGATTGGACTTTTATTCCAGTTTCCCTTTTTTTCTTTCTTTTTTTTTAATCAGAGATGCCTTCGGTTTGATGGCCAAGGGAGGGGGGATTACTCTAATTACCCGGCTTGGAGGGGTTCAGGGGCCCTTTACCTGTTGTTATGACTTTTAATCACCAGTGGATTCTCAAGGGCACCTATTGTGCTCCAAAAATGTTTGATTTTCGAGGAAAAGACAGAGTTTCTACAGAAAAGAGGAGAAGGGAGAAAAAGTAACAGCAATCTTAAATGGTATAAAACCTCTAATAAGGTTGAAACGTTTCAAAAACCTAAGAACAAAACACTCAACTTGAATCATTGATAAAAATAGAAATAATCAAGTATGACTTTCACACAACAGTGTGAGGCGGTGGTGTGAGTCGGTCCCTAATGTAGAGCAGACTGGAGGGAAGGATAAATAAAGTTATTTAATGACTCAAGCGTAAACTCTTAAGCAGACAGCCCAGAGTCAGATAAACAACAGCAGACAGATGTCAGAAAAAGAGTTGGCAAAGGCAGGCAGACACACACACACACACACACACACACACACACACACACACACACACACACAGAGACACAGACACACACACACACACACACACACACATACAGAGACACAGACACAGACACACACAAACAGGCCATTAAACAGACAAGCAAACAAAGAGGCAGACGACAGATTTCTAAGGTACCAGGCAAGGGACAAAGCCAGCAAACAGTCCGACAAGGCAGAAATACCAAGCACAAACACAAACACAAACACAAAGGCAAAGGTTTACTCTCTTCGCTATCTAGGCATAAGTACTAAACACAAAGGCGAAGGTTTACTATCTTCGCTATCTAGGCAGAAGAACCAAACACAAAGGCAAAGGCAAGGGCTTACTGTCTTCCTTAGCTAGGCAGAACCAAAACAAAGACAGAGTCCAGGCAGGAAATAATCAGGTCAAACCATGAACTTGGTTTGAGTGTATCAATGTGATAATCTAGCAGCAAGAGACGCTTTTGGTTTGAGCGTATCAATGTGATAATCTAGCAGCAAGAGACGCTTTTGGCTTGAGTGTATCAATGTGATAATCTAGCAACAAGAGACGATCTGGGCGGGGTTTAAATGCTGAAGCCAATGAGGTGAGTGGTGACAGGTGAGCAGACAGGAACTCAGGTGATTGGCTCAGCAACCTGGATTAGAAGCAGGCACAAACTTCCAGAATCAAGACAAATGTACTTGTTTTTAGTCTGGCCAGACTAGTTTTAAGATATACTGTATATTCGGGTTCTTTTTTTTTAAGTCTTGGTAAGTCCCTTTTTCCTATTCTGTTGGCAGATCATTTTGCTTATTTTAAGCAATATATCCCCCAAAAAATTCTATAATTTGTTCTTGTTTTTGAAAGCTTGCAGTGTGGGATGGCCTCTGCTGAGAGAGGTAAGTCATTCCGCCTATGAAGCAATAGGCCCATTCCTTAAAGCAGTGCAACTGCATGTGTGAAGCGCCCTGCGGTTGACTATCAGCTCCTATGAACTCTCTTCTGACTCTGCCGGCCCCTCCAACATCAGACGGCACCTGTTCCACCACTCACCGGGTCTGACGGGCCTGGCGGCCAAGGCCCAGCCTTCACAGCAAACTCTCCCGGCGTGCGGCGAGCAGCGTGCGGCGTGCACGACAAGACAAGACAGGGTCAGGAGTTGAAACAGTGCAGTCATCAGCACGCCGCAGCCAATAAACCAGCATCTGGTCCCTTATGACAGCGGTGATGTGAACAGGCTTCTGAGGCTCACCGCCTCCCTCTCCTCTCCTCCTCCTCTCCTCTCCTCTCCTCTCCTCTCCTCCTCTCTCCCCTCTCCTCTCCTCTCCTCTCCCCTCTCCTCCTCCTCTCCTCTCCTCTCCTCTCCTCTCCTCTCCTCCTCTCTCCCCTCTCCTCTCCTCTCCTCTCCCCTCTCCTCCTCCTCTCCTCTCCTCTCCTCTCCTCTCCTCTCCTCTCCTCTCCCCTCCACTCTCCTCTCCTCTCCTCTCCTCTCCTCTCCTCTCCTCTCCTCTCCTCTCCGCTCCGCTCCTCCCCTCTCCTCTCCTCTCCTCCTCCCCTCTCCTCTCCTCTCTCCTCCTCTTCTCTCTTCTCCTCCTCTCTCCCCTCCCCTGTCCTCTCCTCTCCACTCTCCTCTCCTCCCCTCCCTCTTCTCCCTTCTCCTCTCATCTCCTCTCCTCTCCTCTTCCTCTCTTCTTTCCTCTTCCTTTCCTTCTCCTCTCCTCCTCTCCTCCTCCTTCTCCTCTCCTCTCCTCCTCTCCTCTTCTCTCCCCTCTCCTCTCCTCTACCCTCTCCTCTCCTCTCCTCCTCCCCTCTCCTCTCTCCTCTCCTCTCCTCTCCTCTCTCCCTCTCCTCCTCCTCTCATCTCCTCTCCTCCTCTCTCCCCTCCCCTCTCCTCTCCTCTTCTCTCCCCTCTCCTCTCCCCTCTCCTCTCCTCTCCCCTCTCCTCTCCTCCTCCCCTCTCCTCTCCTCTCTCCTCTCCTCTCCTCTCCTCCCCTCTCTCCCCTCTCCTCCTCCTCTCCTCTCCTCTCCTCTCCTCCTCCTCTCTCCCCTCCCCTGTCCTCTCATCTCCACTCTCCTCTCCTCCCCTCCCCTCTTCTCCCTTCTCCTCTCCTCTCCTCTTCCTTTCTTCTTTCCTCCTCCTTTCCTTCTCCTCTCCTCCTCCTCTCCTCTCCTCTCCCCTCTCCTCTCCTCTCCTCTCCTCCCCTCTCCTCCTCCTCTCCTCCTCCTCTCTCCTCTCCTCTCCTCTCCTCCTCCTCCTCTCCCCTTGGCTGGAGTGGGTCCACGAGACCTGAAGCTCACCAGAGTCTGTGAGCCGTTGTGGAGGCAGGAGCTGCTGCCTGTGTGATGGGTTCTCCATACCCCAGCGGAGGCACTATGGTTCAGCACGTCTGTCCATCTCTTATCCATTTACCTCTTTACCAGTTTTATGTGCCTTTTTACTATGCCAATGGTACTGACCTCTCCCTGCAAGACCATTTAAACATACAGTTCCAGTAAAGGAAGTCTCTATTGTTTCTTTTGTGTGTCTGTGTGTGTGTGTGTGTGTGTCTGTGTCTGTGTTTGTCTGTGTGTGTGTGTGTGTGTGTGTGTGTGTGTGTGTGTGTGTGTGTGTGTGTGTGTGTGTGTGTGTGTGTGTGTGTGTGTGTGTGTGTGTGTGTGTGTGTGTATGTGTGCATGAAGGATAAAGATGAGAATCCAAAACTACACTTTTTCTTTATTGCATCGAATGGAACCGTTTTTTTACATTTGTAGCACCGCTACAGTCGTGGGACAGTGTTCTGAAGAGAAGACATTCCTTTTGTCTCCACCGAAATGCAAAACTTCCAGCATTCCGTGAAAACAACCCAAGAAGGTCCTTTTAATCCCTCTAAGTACCCTGGAGCTGACTTCACATGTCTGGCTGGCGCTGACCCTTGACTTCACCTGGTTCACAGGGGCACCAGACACCGCTCTCTTTAGCGTGCCAGGCTAATGTGTGTCGTTACTGTGGCGCGCTAGGCAGAGGGAAATGCAGGCACTGGGCACATCAGATGGCATTAAACTAGCAGCCAGGAGAGATTGGCATCTTCCTGTGGCGTCGGCCGTGGCGTTACTGAAGTCGCTGAGACGGCGTGGCGTCGGCGAAGCGGAGGCCAGCTGTGGAATGCTCCCCTTCTCACATCTGCCAAGCCTGCTCCTGCTTCACCGCCTCACATCATCTCCGTTGTGTTCGACATCATGTTTATTCGTCCTCCCAGACTCCCCCTCTCACATCCTCAGCCTGGTGGTCCAAATGTGTTAATACCATTTTCTCTCTCTCACGCTCTCTCTCTCCCTCTCTTTCTCTCACTCTCTCTCTCTCTCTCTGTTTCTTCTTCTTCTCTCTCTCACTCATTCTCTCTCTCTGTTTCTTCTTCTCTCACTCTCTCTCTCTCTCTCTCTCGCTCCCTCTGTCTCTTCTCTCTCTCCATTTCCCTCCTCCCTCTCTCTCTCTCTCTCTTTCTTCCCACCTTTGCAATGCTAAGTCGCTGTGGTGTTGAGGGAACATGTCATCCGCCCAAGAGAGCCTCAGTCAGCAGCTCAGCACTTTCTTGAAAACAATTACTCTGCTGAAGTGCCTATTAGGGTGGCAATCTATCAGCGAGGAAGTGGGCTAGCAGGACCTCCGCGACACGAGTGGGACCCCCCCTGGGAGTGGCCCCCGAAGCATATGACCCCTGGTCAGGAGGCCCCAGGGCCCAGTCACAGATTTAGCCCAAGCCCTCCGTTCTGCCCCCGAGGTTCGGTCTTCATGTGGGCTGAATTTCCTGTTCTCAACACTGTGTGACGTGACGTGAACAAGCCAATAGTAAATAGCCCGAAAGCATCCTGTTCTCTGAGTAAAACATTGTTTTTATCATTATGTGCAAAAAAATAAGCTCAAGCTCAAGTCAATTAATTCCACATTGACTGAATCACTAATGCATTCCCACATACTGTAGGTAGTTTTGTCTAGGTTGCCAGATCTGGTCCATCTTAATTTATCAGAATACATTTTCCTCAGTCAGGATACTCAGGGGAAGATATATCTGACTCTTAGATCCAATAACTACATTTCTCATAATATAAGCTGGTTGTAGTATGTACAACCTAGCCTACTGCCCCAACCTGGTCATGACGAGCACAACCTACCCTACTGCCCCTGCCTTTCTTGTGTTCGCTGTCTTTATTGTTATTGGTTGACTGTCTCGTATCCATCAACACGTGCTGCTTGCCAGCCAGAAAGCGCAGCCAACTGTTGAAATTAGTCTTCACTTTGACTCTGGTGTTGCATTACATTGTTCCACCAGGAAGCCTAGCAAGCAGAGAGAGAGAGAGAGAGAGAGAGAGAGAGAGAATGAAAGAGAAAGAGAGAGAGAGAGAGAATGAGAGAGAAAGAGAGAGAGAGAGAGAGAGAGAGAGAGAGAGAGAAAACAAGTCTGTGTTCTCTTTTAATGTTGCCCTGTTAACAAAAGAAGGATTGAGGACAGTAACTTAAGAGGCCATGTTTTAAAAGCTCAAGTCCAAAGTGCTTACACAGCTGTGCTTCAGGTTTAGTGTTGTCACACAAATGCACCATGTATGCAGGAGACATATGCAATGCTGCATCTGGTAACCAGCCCACTGTTTCTTTTGGCAAACACACACACACACACACACACACACACACACACACACACACACACACACACACAGCACAGCCAGGCCGGCAACAGCTCTAGGTTCATGCATTGTCTTCAAACACTACCATAAGATGAAATACAATTATTCCTAGAGCTAGGATAGCGATAGCTACAGCTAGTACAGCTACAACTAATTATTAAGTATACTGACAAAAGGTGCTGCATTTGTTCAAGGTGATTTATAAATCCAATAAGATCTCTCCCTCATGCATCTGAGCTAGTTGATGTCATTTTAAATGTGTTATTAAGTGTTATTAAGATTTGAAGCAGTCAAGATACACTATCAAACTGGCTGCAGCAGATATCTTTGTCAGCATATTTATTTCTTCACAGGTTATCTTCTGGAAGCCCTTAAACATCTCCAGAGCATTGAGAGTAGCGAGAAATCATTGCAACGTGCACTGCAGACTGTTTTGGTTCCTTTGGTCTGTGTTGCCGCTGGGGCTGAAATACTGAGAGGGCATGCACGAGGAGACCAATGTAAGTTTAAAGGATTACACATTCTACAGAACATGGCAATAAGTCACTCATCTCAAGGCAAGAGGCTGTTTACATTATTATCCTAAGAGACATGCACACCATATTAAGTCATGAAAATCTCAAAGATTGATTATTTGTCCTGCCTTCCCACATCGTGGTCTCAGATTAGGGGGTTGGCTAATATTTATTTTAAAATCCCATTAATTTAAATATCGAAAAGCCTGATACTGTATCACCCAGAAAACTGTCAGAATATTAATCACTTAACTCGCTTGATTTTTTTTGTTCTTCCAACCAGAAAGCCTTAATAGATTTTTCTATGTCTCTCTGAGGTCTCAGATTAGGCATTTGTGTCCTTTTGAGTTGAAATTAATGAAAATAAAAATGAAAGCAAAACATGAACGAGAAGTCCAGCTCTGCGTTTAGATAAACCTTTAGAGGGAGAGACATGTCAGAACTGCTCACACAACCTTCGGAGATCTGAGGAGCCCCAGACTGAGCGAGAGAAGGCACACATCCAATTAAAACACAGGAGACATGGAGCGCCAAAGGAAAGCGCTGCACCACAAAGACCGACCATTAAACACACAGTACAACACGGACATAAAGCTCAAAGAGTCTGCACCAAAGTAACACATTCAACATCACATAGTACAACACGGACATAAAGCTCAGAGTCTGAACAAAGGCAACACATTCAACATCGAAAACATCAAACTAGACTGCATGTATTTCACAACAACATTGCTTGTTATTTGTCTTGATACCATCAGAAGGGTATGCTAATGTGTGTCAGGCAGAAGGGGGCTCATCTGCATTGCTATCCAGTCAGCCTTATGAACAGCTAACACAGGCAGAGGCAACTGGCTAGCATGCTACTGGGTGCCCAGTCCCCCTGAGGTCCAAGTAACCAGTGACGATGACTTCATTGTAATTTTACTGTGAGATTAGCGAAGTTTACTTGATTACGAATGTAATCTATTTTACATCTCGAGCTCAAATTCCACACAGCTCTATATCACCAAATGGACAGAAACAGGACTCCTATAAAAACAGCAATCTGATATGTGAAGGTTGAAATGGCTTATCATGAATTCTACTCAATAATCCTGTCTCTCTGCAATAGGGCCCCAGAATATACAGCAGCATGGCTATTATCACCAGTCACTTGTGCACTCTCCAGGCGTGGATCATTGTTACAGTAGAATTACTGTTGACAGATTTGTGTTGCCCTTTCATCTCAAACTGTAGCATCCACTGTGACCACTGCACATATATGTAGTTAAAAAAAAAAAAAGACCAGCGATGTCAAAAGGCAGCGTAATCACAATGATTTACTATCAGCACAGCAGGCCTCAGCGTCTCCTACTTTCTCTGTTGGGTTGTGGAACTGCCAGTCTGTAGTTCAAAAGTCAGATTTCTGTCCCACCTTGGCCATGGCCTTCAGTTACTTACTTGCTCTCACTGAAACATGGATAAGGCCAGAAAACACTGCTACACCTGCAGCACTGTGGATTAATGATACCTCTCCCCCACCTCTCGTTTGTCTGGTAGAGGTGGTGCAACAGGCTCTCTAGCCTCTAATGACTGGGAATTCACACAGCTGTTGCCTGCGCAGAGCTATGACTCATTTGAATATCATGCCATCAGGAGATCTGATTCTTTCAAGTCATACCTGGTGGTTATTTATCGTCCACCAGGACAACCTGGCAGCTTTTTTAATGAGCTAGACATTCTGCTATCTGCACTTCTAATGGATAATTGTCCATTACTAATTATTCTTCTTGTTCCTACTTCCCTCATTCAATCTCAAATGTGTTCACAGCCCTCCTACTCATGAGGCTGGTAAGGATCTACATCTTATTCTATTGCGCAACTGCACTTCATTCTCATCTATTAACTAAATATGCACGAAACCTGGGAGTTATATTCCATGACTAACTTAATTTATTTGAGCATGTAACAGTGGTACAGTGGTACAGGAGGTAGAGAAGTCGTTTAGTAATCAGAAGGTTGCTACTTCGATTCCCTGTCGAAGTGTCCTTGAGCAAGACACTGAACCCCTAATTGCTCCTGATATGCAGTGTGCCATCAGTGTAAATGTAAAATGTGTATACATCCTTGTAAGTCGCTTTGGATAAAAGCGTCTGCTAAATGTAAATGTAACTTCTGTCTTTGGGTCTTGTTGGGACCTTATCTCACTCAATATGCTACACAACTTGTTGTGCAGGCCTTGGTTATGTCTAAACTAGACTACTGCAATGCGTTTTTAACAGGCCTGCCTGCGTGTGTAGCAAGACTGTTGCAGATGATTCAGAAGGCAGTGTCACATTTGGTCTTTGATCAACCAAAGAGGTCACATATAACTCCTCTACTGGTCACCCTGGAGCTCCACACACACACACACACACACACACACACACACACACACACACACACACACACACACACACACACACACACACACACACACACACACACACACACACACACACACACACACACACACACACACATATAACTCCTCTACTGGTCACCCTTCACTGGCTCCCTATAGCTGCTAGAATTAAATGTAAATCGCTCACTCTGGCTTATAGGACAGCCAGTTTTGGTATTTTTGTTATTATTATTTTTGTTTTTTTATCCAGTTTTACTGCCTTTTTATCTTTTTAATATTTATCTGTTTTTTCATGTCTTTTTTGTAATGTTTTGTAAGTCGTTTTGGACAAAAGTGTCTAAATACCATAACCATAACCCTAAACATAACATAAAATAGTTTTATCATTTAACTCCGATGGGTGAGGCCCTGTTGGCAGATCCTCAGTGTTGTCTCATCTCCCTAGTGTTCCAGGATATCAGTTTGTCTTCCTGCGTAGAGTATCTGTCCCAGTCTATCAGTTTGTCTTCCTGCGTAGAGTATCTGTCCCACAATATCAGTTTGTTGGCTGGGTGCCTTCCTGGCCTACAGACCTTTATGTTTTGTGCTGTGTAGCTGTGGATGCACCCTGTTTGTCTTTATGAGTCCAATAAGGAGGTATCCCCTCACTCAGTCCCCACCCAGCCCGCTCTGGGATGTCTGTATAGCAATGAGCCTAGGAGGGAATGAGAGAGAGAGAGAGAGAGAGAGAGAGAGAGAGAGAGAAAAAATATCAGTCTTCCAACCACTACTTGTCCAGTGTTTCTGCAAGTTCGCTGGAATAGTGTGAATCCCGTATGATAGCCGTCATTAGAAGTGATAGTGTGTCTGACATGAAATATCTGTGGAATGAAAAATTCAGGAGGTGAAAGAGGATTGAGTGGACTCTCAAATCCCCCTGACTCCATCTGCTGAGTGAGGAGAACAGGAAGGAGGGGGAGCAGGGGGAGAAGAAGGAGGAAGGAGAGCAGGAGGAGAAGAAGGAGGAGGGGGAGCAGGAGGAGAAGAGGAAGGAGGGATGTTTCCCATCTCAGTATGAGTGGCACTCAGAAAAAAAAGTGAGGGAGAGAAGATGAAGCAGGTTTTTTCAATAGGAAGCCCAAATCAGTTTCTTTGGGTTACCACCTTTAAACCCAAATCAGTTTCTTTGGTTTACCACCTTTAAACCCAAATCAGTGTCTTTGGTTTACCACCTTTAAACCCAAATCAGTTTCTTTGGTTTACCACCTTTAAACCCAAATCAGTTTCTTTGGTTTACCACCTTTAAACCCAAATCAGTGTCTTTGGTTTACCACCTTTAAACCCAAATCAGTGTCTTTGGTTTACCACCTTTAAACCCAAATCAGTGTCTTTGGTTTACCACCTTTAAACCCAAATCAGTGGCTTTGGTTTACCACCTTTAAACCCAAATCAGTTTCTTTGGTTTACCACCTTTAAACCCAAATCAGTGTCTTTGGTTTACCACCTTTAAACCCACCTCAGTGTCTTTGGTTTACCACCTTTAAACCCAAATCAGTGTCTTTGGTTTACCACATTTAAACCCAAATCAGTGGCTTTGGTTTACCACCTTTAAACCCACATCAGTGTCTTTGGTTTACCACCTTTAAATGATTTCCCACAGTGCCCACACAGCGAGGTGAGAAAGGCTGCAATGCTAACAACACAAACTAAAGGGTGTGTGTGTGTGTGTGTGTGTGTGTGTGTGTGTGTGTGTGTGTGTGTGTGTGTGTGTGTGTGTGTGTGTGTGTGTGTGGAGGGGGGAGTTCCCACATCAGTTTGAGTGTATAGTACATCTCAACTCTTGCCACGTGTCCAATATCTTTTTCTTCTTCTTTTCCTTCTTTCCTTCTTTCCTTGTAGACCTGAGCCTGTATGGGTCTTCAGCAGATGTGAGGAGAGGGCAGGTCTGCTGAACACACGGCTGCACCCTGCTCCCATTTCTGCTCAAGGTCAGAGAGGCGAGCCGCGGAGAAGGCAGGGGTGAGGGAGAGGGAGAGGGGGTTACCATGAAGACGGAGCAGAATCAAACTTTAATTGGGTCTCCAAAGTCACATCACAAACACCATTACAAGGAAATTAACAATCCCTGGGGTAATAGAAGTGAAGGGGCGTTCCCTGTTTGCAAACTATGTGCAGTATTTTATGACGAAAGACTTGAGACTGCCATTTAGTGTGTGTGTGTGCGTCGGGGGGGTTGGGTTCGGGTTTGGGGCCCAAAACATCAAAAACAGGGGAAAAAAAACGTTTCTCAGATATCCAGTTTCTTTTCACATTTCCAGTCAATAAAATGAATTCTTGATGAGGGTTGTTGCCAAGTTTCTAAGCCACGCATGATCATGTTTATGTTTTCTTTCTCCTGCTGTTTAAACATAGAAATCAATCATGAGACTCAAATAAAAGCCTGTCATCATATATTCTATAAATAAATAATGGATAATTCATTAACTATTCATTGAAGTAATTGAAAACAGTTATGCCTGGATCATGTTAAGAATACACAAAGACTGTAGGGTACACAGAGCAGATGATGATAAATGTGGACTAGTCTTACTTTGTATAGTTTTGCATCTTGTTTACTTGTTGTTTATCTTTTAACGCCTGCCAGTTACCTACATGTCTGGCAAAACAATATGTGATTAAAGTGTATTTCGGTAGCTAGTAGTTTTACATTTTTTTTTCCACTGAGGGGTCCACAGTGGGGTCAGAGGTGAAAGGTCAGGCCCGGTGGAGAGCAGGCACAGCTGTCTGCAATGAGAGGCAAATGTGACGGCCACCCATGACCTTTTAAAGTCGCCGCTTCCCCAAATCTTCCCCCAAAACACATCTGGGGCTCATTCTGGGGCAGGCAGGTATCAGCACAAGAGAGAATTCCTCCCTGATCGTTTGTTTTCTCATACGTTGACCCCCAGCCCCCCACCCCGAGGGGTCACGGCAGCACTGTCTGAGAGCTTAAACACTGCAGCCACCGCAGAGCTAGCACCACCCCACCAGAACCGGCCTCGGATGTTTTACAAACATTTAGTCTCCCATCACCGAGGGTTGAAACCGTCACGTTCAATTACCACTTAAGTGTTGTGTGGAGGTGGGGAAAAATGGAATACTTAAAGACACACATTTTGATAAATAACCAGATAAACAAACAGATCGTTAATAATGCTACAGCCATCCACACAAAATCTGCTGTTTGGAGAGAAAGCAAACCCGGTGGTGAGCGCGGAGATCAAACACACGGTGCGTCAGCCTGACCTCATCTCCGTGGCTACCGCTCAGCTCCATTACACCCTAGGACTGCAGAGCCACGCCCCCAAAGAACATGGCTGCATAAACAAGACTAGCACATCTGGTGGTGTGTGTGGGTATGCATGCATGTGTGTGTGTGTGTGTGTGTGTGTGTGTGTGTGTGTGTGTGTGTGTGTACATGAGAGAGAGGGGCTGGCACAGAATCTCTTCTTATAGCTGCAGTGTCTTCATGATATCCTTATTTATTTACTGAAGGCTCAGAGTAGTAGATCAAGCAACCCTATCTGGCAGGCATCTACCGTAGATGAACCACACCACACAGACTAGTACACAGTGTGTGTGTGTGTGTGTGTGTGTGTGTGTGTGTGTGTGTGTGTGTGTGTGTGTGTGTGTGTGTGTGTGTGTGTGAGAGGGTGAGTGCGTGTGTGTGTGTGTGTGTGTGTGTGTGTGTGTGTGTGTGTGTGTGTGTGTGTGAGAGAGGGTGAGTGCGTGTGTGTGTGTGTGTGTGTGTGTGTGTGTGTGTGTGTGTGTGTGTGAGAGGGTGAGTGCGTGTGTGTGTGTGTGTGTGTGTTTGAGAGGGTGAGTGCGTGTGTGTGTGTGAGTGTGTGTGTGTGTGTGTGTGTGTGTGTGTGTGTGTGTGTGTGTGTGTGAGAGGGTGAGTGCGTGTGTGTGTGTGTGTGTATGAGAGGGTGAGAGTGTGTGTGTGTGTGGATATGTGTGAACCACACCACACAGACTAGTACGTTGAGGTTTAAGTTCAAGAACTTCATCTGAATGTGTTAAGCCTGTAGTAGCCTGGGTAAAAATGATTTAACTGCAGCACCAAGGTAAAACCTGTGTTGTCATTCCCATTTCTGTTTAACTTACAGCAGAGTCAAGCACTATGTGGAATATGCATTGATTGCTACAGAAAACCGTTTAGTAGAGAGACTTCCCAAACTAATCATATCTGTAAGGGTTGCACAGGTGACACACTACCCTCGGGAACAATGCTTCATCTACTGTTCTGCAAAATACCGGTACTGAGAAGTTCAGGGATTTTTGTTTGTTTTTGTTTTGTAAACAGCATGCAGTTTTTGCCCACGATTTTCCATTTTCAGCATCTTCTCTTTGGGTGGTTTTATGTTAATGCCTTCATCAAATAGCCAAGCATGCGTGCAGTTTTTCCACCACCTGTTACGAGGCTCTCCCCATGCCACTGGATGCTAATGATGCCAGGGCCCTGTTAATAATTAAGCTTGACTGTGCATCTTCAAAGGGCAGGCAGCAGATGTCTCCCATCTCCTGGGACTGTAACGTGAAGGAATCGATAAATAAGACAGCGTACAGGAAACTCAGATGGATGCGGTGAGGAGAGGAGCGGAGAGGAGAGGAGAGGAGAGGACACACAATGGGCCTCTCTCTCCCGCTACGAGGGGGTAAGGGAAGATGAGAGGCCCAGAGAGAGGCCCGCTCAGCGCTGGTTCTGGCCCAGGTTGGAAATTGGGCCCTGTGGGTATGATGGGACTTCCTGGTACTCTGGTATGTATGGTGCGTATGCAATAAAATCATAAATACAATTAAATAATAATTAAATAAATAAATAAAATTAAAAGTGATGCACACTAAATTCGTGCTGAGAATGTTGTATCCGTATGTTGTGTTTGACGACTGACGGAAAACCTCTGTACACAAAGAGTGGGAGTGTGTGTGTGTACGTGGACCTTCGCCAAGTTGTCAAGATGGACACATTTGGGTCCTATCTGTATTCGTCCTGTATGTACCCCGTGGAATGTTGCTACAGTTGTGACAAAACTTTTCAAGTTAAGTTTTGAATAAGATCCGTTACTGAACGACGTTGTATATGTGTTGACACTCCGTCCCTGCATCTGACAAGTTGCACGTGAGGAACAGTAGATTGCATGTGAAGTCATTCCCAAGCACACACACTAATTAGCAGCCTGCTGTCCTCTTATTTATCACCTCTCCCCACCTATACTTTGTTTCCCCATCTTATTGGTAATAAATCATTTTCAAATCACGGCACATCTTGACACTATCTCTGAAAATCTTTGAACAAATCAGTCAGTTGGCTTCTAACGCCTCATGCAGTCAGCCAAGTAGGCACTGCTGGTATCTCTGTGAATAGAAAATAAGAGAAGTCTGTAGACTTTCCAGGAAAAAGAGACACTCTGAACAGCAGCTCACGTAGCAGTTGCCAAACTTTCAGAAGTTTTGTAATGGCACTCTGCTAATTAGGAGGCAGACGGAGCAATGGGATCTGTGATCCAAACACCAAGCGTTTCATCACAGCTGAACAATATGAAGTGAAAGACAACTCAACAGACTAAAATCAGTGTGTGCAAAGACCCACACAAGGGAAAGATTGAGGCTTTATCTACGTCTCTGCCAACTTCATGAAAGTTGCATCGACTGCTAAGAGAAAAGATCAAAACTAGGCCACAGCTAAACACTGGTTTCAAACGAGCACGTGTGTTTGTTGAGGTTCCTTCAGTCTCATAATTGAAAGGATGAATTAGTTTGACTACAGCCAGAGAACTTCAGAGAGATAGCTGGCTCGCCCCATCTAAGTGACACTATCGTTATATTTCGAAACATCATTTCAAACATCCTGCTCTGTAATTAAAGCAGAGCAGTGGGCCCTGGTGAGATGCTCAGCACGTTGTACCAGCTGACACTGCTGGAGACCTCTGTGTGTGAGACGGGTGTAACGGCAAACACGCCACATAAAAGCGCTGCGGAACCACGTCCATTGCAAACTAGCGTCACGCAGTGGCAGGTGCCCGCTCCCAATCTCTACGCCTCTGTGTCGTGTTCTATAAACCTGAGAAATGTTTCAGTTATTCAGTTATACACAGTTTGTGTAAATCAGTGACGAGCTTCCACTTCAACTCTGAATATAACAACAAAACAAGTCTCAGGGTTTTTAAATGAGTCATCCTTTGGAGCTGTCCTGCAAAGTTATCCTTTCTATTGGTTAATAAAGAAAAAGAGCCGCACTCCCAATCGTATTCGCTCAAGAAGTTGGCTTAGGGCCAAAACGTGTCCGTCCAAACACATTCGTAAGAAAGAGTATACGCTTGCGATTCTCTTCATTATCAAAGTCGTTCTTAACTCGCACCCAAAGATTGGAGTTCATTTGAATTGAGAGCACCTGATTTTTGTTACAAAACAAAGTAAAATGTTTTGTTACAACTTTGTCGTCCTGTAAATGTACCACTGGGCCACTGGGACACTGACAGAGCCCAGAATGGGGTTTGGACAACCCTCTGGACGCAGGTCACTCAGCATCGACAGGCATGTGTGTAAACACACGTAAACACAGACCGTTCACCCTCGATGCTGTGCATTTGAAGAGATAGTGACCAGGTGAGGAGAGGTGTGATTGGCTGTTTGGACCCCAGCGCAGGGCTGAGGAGTGGTGTAATTGGCTGGTTGGACCCCAGGTGAGGAGAGGTGTGATTGGCTGGTTGGACCCCAGCGCAGGGCTGAGGAGCGGTGTGATTGGCTGGTTGGACCCCAGGTGAGGAGAGGTGTAATTGGCTGGTTGGACCCCAGGTGAGGAGAGGTGTGATTGGCTGTTTGGACCCCAGGTGAGGAGAGGTGTGATTGGCTGGTTGGACCCCAGGTGAGGAGAGGTGTGATTGGCTGGTTGGACCCCAGCGCAGGGCTGAGGAGCGGTGTGATTGGCTGGTTGGACCCCAGGTGAGGAGCGGTGCGAGTGATTGGCTGGTTGGACCCCAGTGCAGGGCTGAGGAGCGGTGTGATTGGCTGGTTGGACCCCAGCGCAGGGCTGAGACGCGGTGAAATGAGCTGCACTGAGGGCCCTCGGCTGCACTTCTGTGACCCCTCGTCAAACAGCAGCATCTAATTAAAGCGCTCCAGTTCACCACTCACAGCCAGAGCCCAGTCTGAGAAAATACCTCAGATGCAAATGACAGAGTTTGAGGAGTCGGGGAGGCCGAGGCAGCGCTGAGAATTTGCATGAACTATGGGTGTGGAAAACTGTTGCCCAAATGAGGCACTAAAAATAAAAGTGTCAGTGAAATACCAATCGGCTAACGTTACACAGAGCATTCTGTACGCCAAACCAAATACAGTACCTGCTGGGTATACTGTCCTCGGAACTAAGTTACCACACAATAGACCAACAGGTGTATTTCAGAAGCTGTTTTGCAAGTCTAGCAGTGAGAAAGAAATTTAATTTTAATTTATTTTGGTTTAATTAGACTTACAAAAGCGCCTGTGATAATGGCTGGCATTCTGTTGGACCACTGGGAGCAAGCCGCTCTTTCATGAATTATATTCGCCTGTTGTTTTATCACCACACAACAGGGTACAAGCATTTGGCCTTTCAGTGGTACAGCATCAATTATTAGGACAAGGCTTGAGAGAGAGGAAGAGAGGGAGAGAGAGTGTGTATGAGAGAGAGAGAGAGAGAGAGAGAGAGGGTGTGGAGGCAAACAATGGGGGATAGAGACAGAGCATATAGGAGAGAGAGAGAGGAGAGGAATAGAGAGAGGGGAGAGAGAAACTGTGTGTGAGAGAGGAAGAGAGAGAGAGGCAGAGAGAGAAAGGGGGGAGAGAGAGTGTGTATGAGAGAGAGAGAAAAAGAGAAGGGGAGGAAGAGAAAAAGTGTGAGAGAGAAAGAAGGATGGTGAAGCCAGAAAGGGAGGGAGAGAGGAAAGAGAGAGAGAGAGAGAGGGAGGGAGAGAGAGAGGGAAGAGAGAGAGGGAGGGAGAGAGAGAGGGAAGAGAGAGAGAGGGCAGGATGCAGAGGCAAAGAGAGACAGGGAAAGAGAGAGAATAGATAGGAGAGAGAGAAGAGAGTACGAGAAAGAGGGGAGAGGGAGACTGTGTGAGAGAGAGAGAGAGAGAGAAGAAGAGAGAAGGAGGGAGAGAAAGAGTGAAAGAGAGAGAAGGATGGTGAAGCCAGAATGGGAGGGAGAGTGGGAAAAGAGAGAGGGAAGAGAGCGAGAGAGGGAGGGAGAGAGGGAAGAGAGAGTGGGAAGGGAGCGAGGGAGCGAGGGAAGAGCGAGAGAGAAGGAGAGTTGAATGGCTTCTCTGTTTGGGCTGCACCTCTGAGACAGTGGTGCTGCTGCCGGGGAAGTATCAGCTTTCTCCAGACACAGCAGAGTGAAAAGTTCTGATGTTTCAATCAGGTATTAATGAGGCACTCTCCACCCAGGGCCAGGACAGCCCATCCAGCCCTTTATGCACAGGAGGACACTGGCTCTCTTCTGGAGCGGCAGTCTGGGGAGTTGGACTGGGGTGAAATGCTCTATCTAATGTAGCTCTGTGTCTGGTAATGCCTTCTGCGGAGATGAAGGCATTGAGACGTTTATAAAGGAGATTATGTAAGCAGTGAAATGTCACATACTCTCTTCTGAATGGTGGTCAAAGCCCGGCTCACACAAGGCCGCTTGACAAGAAAGGACGCTAAACCGCCAGATGGGATACGGCCAAGCTTCTTCAGCGCAGGCGCATGTCAACACCAGTATTATCCAGAGCGGGGGCTGCCCTTTGTGAGCACGGCCCGGTGTGTTACATCTAGTGGCTTTGAAGATGGCACTGACACCCACAGCATCCCCGCATCCCCGCATCCAACAGGGGACTGCTGACAACTTGAAAAGGCCGATCGTTTAACAAGGCCCCCATTATAGTGTTGGCTCGGGGGGAAATCAGAGACAATAACCTCTATATATCACAGGGGGTTCGTCTTCTGTTATTCCAATTACCAGCTGATGATGGGCAATTTGTCATGTCAGATAGAAGCCCCAAGGCTATGTGTGTCATTACTGCGGAGAACCAATGTGTTGCCAGACAGGTAGACACCAATGAGTCATTTAACAAAGTAGGTTTGTTGTATATGTTTTTTTTGTTTTTTTTGATGACATGACATGTTCTGAGTGTCTCACATTCATACAAAACCATTTGGATTTTATACCAAACAAAAGATACCCAACATATTCTAGCCAATTATATGTATATCTGTGTGTAATGTATGTTATTAGTGTCCTTAGTGGTCACTGTCATGTTGCTCCTGAGAACTGTTTACATACAGTTTGACTTTAATCTTCTATGTATGTGAAAAAACAACCTTCGTTTTATCTTCTTCTGTGTATGTCTATGTATCTGTGTATAGTCAAATCCTACCCATTTTGTGACATGAGCATTGAAGTATTATACGTTGTTAGAGTTGCTCCACTCTCGATGCAACACCGCGTATTAACTTTGATCTAGTGTGCTTTTCCTGTGGGATTCGTCTAAATAGTCCCACTGACTATTGCAGGTAAAGCTATCTAGATGTTGAATGCAAACCAGAAAATATAAATTTCAGTTTGTACATATAAGTCCCCCTGAATGGCCCTCGTTATTGGCTCTGATGCTGTGTGCCTGCAGGGTGTGATAAATTTCCGCTAAGTGCTTGAGAGTGTTTCCTCAGCAGTTTAGTTTCCTGTTGTTTCTTTCCAATTGTTTCCCGACCCTCTGGACCCATACAGCAGGGCTTGAGCAGCGCGGCGCCCCCCTCAGCCATTAGGAAGATTGTTTACATATGAGTGCATAGCTCCTAGATCCCTTATATACTCTCAGATGAATGAATGCTTACATACATCAATGTGTTATGGCTTGTCTGATGTTCTCTAGCACCTAGCCAAGCTGTGAAATTACAGCTGAGCTAAATCTGACCAACTATTTGCCGTGGATATTTGTGAATTGTACTTAAAATAGACTTTTACGTATACAGTTTTTGTCCCCAAGTAAATAAATTGGTCAAATTAAGCCTTTCTTGATGGCCACTTGATGTGGAAAACGTTCAACGTCACAGTAGTAAGCCACAAGAAAAGCCTGTGACATTGAGGGTGGTTGTTAACGTGCCACTGTAATGTGTCCCTTTGAAGAGCGCAGTCCTTGGCCAGTCCCTTCTGCGCCCATTCCGTCCCACCACCAACAGCCTGTGCACACAAAGGTCAAAGAAAAGCAATTGAAGTGGGTATTTGACAAGATGGAAGCCAAAAATGGGGGGGGGGGCTTGGCAGAGAGAACCAGCTGAGCAGAATGGGGATAATAAATAAAGGAGGCCTTGTGCTTGCGGGAGTAGGGTCTACTCAAGGACACTGCTGGAGTGACTGCTGTTTCCTCCATGAAAAACATATTTCTTGGCTGCTTAAATTACTTCTTCCAGGCAGAACCTCAGCACTCCTGAACAGCCTGTTTGTATTTGCCTCCATTTTCTCTCATGTCAAATAAATACTTTAGAAATCTGTCATACTTGAGAAATAAACCACCTTGGAGGCCATGTTGTGTGCCCTGGAAGTGCTGTTAAGCAGCACAGACTCAAGCCAAAGGCTCTAGGAATGGGACCTGAACTGCTAATTTACACCACTCGCTTTGCTCCATTTTGACCTTAGATGTTCTCCACAAACTTACAAATCTCCTCTACTTTTCCGTCTCACCAGTGGTGACAACCACTCCAGATGGTGGTAGCAATAATAAGTGGATCTTATCAATCACCTGGTGGATACAATTTTCGGTAAAAATAACACGTTTTTTCAAGAGCGGAATGAGAATAAGACTCGGTCGGATGTAAGGGAGGCGGTGGGTATGGCTTGAAAGAAAATATCAACGTGTCATGCTGAGTAGCGAAACAAACAGTGCTTACATTAGGGATGAGACCGTTTTGGGAGAGACCCTCTTCCCAGTGTCTCTCCAGTCTTTCTACTCCTCTCGTTTCAGAACTGAACACTGAACATTATTATTTGCAATGTATGTCAACTAAATAATTTCATTCTTAAAGTCTATTTACAGATGAATCAGCACGGATATGTATTGAATAAATCTGTGACAAACCTGTGTGAATTTGTCTGTGTTTGGAAACTCTGTCTGACGCAGGAGATTAGAGAATACAGACGTCTGTTGGTTAAACGATTATGATTACAGAGGTCAATGGTATTCCATCACTCCAACCGGCATGATTAATATCAGACTTATATCAAAGTAATCACAAAAGATACAACCAAGTTTGCCACTGAGGATGAATCTTCCAGGCTGCATTAGCTTCTCACGTCAGGAGCAAGAAGCATGTCAGACCCCCAAAGCAGAGACTGGGGGGCAAAGAATGACTCATTTGCCCCAAGAGAAATCATCCAGGGTGTAACATCAAGCCAGATGGAGGGCAGATTCATGGCCCCGTCCTCAGATAGATCTTCTTCAGCAGAGACAGGGACGGAATCAGCTGGGGCCTCTTGGCTGGAGGTAACTGATGTGGGGATCTAAGGAGTGCAGTTAGATCACAGTCTGATTGGCTTTCATGAGGTTTCTGATGTGTATTTATAGCCATTGCAATTTACATTACAATTTAAGGACTGTCTGCGCAATGATGCACAAATGATGGACGCTTTCTACCTGGATGAGGGGGACTTGCACCTATCAGTGTGAAGGGTGCCTGTTGAGGGGACCAATCATAGCCAGATTAATGGTGAATAACACGTGAGAACAAAAGCCACATGACCAAGGCCGGTGTCATTTCTTTTCTGTACAGCATGTTAAACTCTGCAGCACAATATATATATATATATATATATACACACATGACAACAGCAGACATAACACGTATAACAATGAACAACAAAATGGTGGACACATACATACACATGACAACAGCAGACATAACACGTATAATACACAATACACAACACAATGGTGGACACATGTATAGGTGCTATGCAGGCCAGTAGTGTGTGAGGAGAGGACTAGAGTGAGGAGTTCAGAGACCTGATAGCCATGGGAAAAAGGGCAAGAAAGAAAAACTCAGCGCGGAGAGGTGCGTAGGTAGAGAAAGAGTGCTGCTCTGATTTGGAATGAGCGATCCCCTTAATTTGCCTCTCATGTGCTCCTCCGGGCACTCAGCTGTGTCATGTCCCAGTGATAGCATCATTACCACTAGTACAGAACCAGCTGGAAATCTAGGTCAAGTGCTCTAAACGTGAAATAGCATTCAAGGATATATGTCTCTCTGACTAATCGCCTCCTATTAACCATGCAGTCTAGCACTCTCTTGAATGCAAGAAGTTCTGAAACTACACCCAAGAAAAACACGTGGCAAGTCTAACCAAATGTTTGTGTCGAGTACTTTGGGATTTTTTTTTGTTTAGTGAAATTCTGTTTAGTGTTTAGAGTTTAGTAGGTGAAAGCAGCACTGTTTTTTTTTTCTCTGAAAATGCGCATCATCCAGAGGTTCCCTGGGTTTCAGTCCTTGGCCAGTAATCTTGTCTCTGAATTGTGGTTGTTGGTCTAATTTGTGGATTTCTTCCTCTTTGCTTTGTGTCCTCTTAGTTTACGTGAACCTCTCTGTATCATATTCCCACAAGTTCAGTTTCTCAGTCACCATTTAAAGACTAAAGACATATAAAAGCTTCAGCAAACCGCCACGTTTGATGATATTCCTGTAACTCTCCTCACATGCCAGTCCATTCATACCTGGGTAATAGTACCGACCACAACATTGCCTGCAGAGTCTCCGGCTCCTTAGAAGTCCCTCTGAAGGTTCTATTGTTTTGGTTCAGGACCTGAAAATAAACTGCCCTGGTATCACCGTGTCATCTGTCTGCCGCTCAAGCGAAGTGACATGTTTAAAAGAACCTGCAACAAATTTAAACATTTACTGGTAGAGAGGAACAAAAGTCTGAAACGCTGCAATTGCCTTTTCATGCCAGAGATGATTTGGGGCGCCAAGGCCTAAATTGGTTTACAAGTTGATGTATTAGAAAAACACTGATGAGAGCGTAATGAAAAACATAGTTGTGCCGCGGCCAAGCCTGAGACACGATATGAAACGCACAAAGGAGGTCAGGCAGAAAAAAAAACTGGTGCATTCCCTTCAAGTGAGAGGAGGACTAATTCAATCCAGATGCCTGCATTGCAAACTGCACTGAGTTTGAAAGGACACTATTCTTACCTCATGCCGTTATCACCTCATAGAGCTGGCCTCTGTGTGCTTGCTAATGGTTTGTTGATAACGAAATACGCCAGAAAAAGATCACGAGCCCTTCGCTCCTCTGGTAGTTTCTATGGTGATTGTGTGCGAGTTGCCATGTGGATTGTGTTCGTCAATGCATCGCTCACACATTGACATTACTGAGCGCGTAATGGAAGCATGGTAACAATAAGACTATAATGATAAGGAAATCTTCTTACATAGTACTCTGGGTAGGTTTCTCTGCAGCTCCAGGAACATGTGAAACTCAAAATACATACTTTTAGACATTTATATCTCATGCTAGCTGAAAAAAATCTGGAAGTTTAAAGCTAAACGGACGAAGTAACAACTATTTCATTCTGATGAGGGAAGGCTGAGCAGTTCTTTTGTCTGTTTGTTTGTTTGTTTGTTTCCACAGTATCTTTGACCAGTAAACAATTTCTCCTTTGTTATTTACCTCTGTGAAACATCTCAGGGAAGAGCATCTCTCTCTTGTCAGTACGTGGGATGATTCCCCCCCCCCTCCCCATTCTCCGCCCCCATCCCGCTACTTCGCTTCCCTGTTCTCTCCCATCTGCAATTCGAATTCTTCGAGAGCAGCCAGGCATGTCCGTCGCAGCACCTGACAAGCCCATCCTATAAAGGCAGGTTTTCATGGCGAGAGGGGGAGATTGACGGGAAACATTCGAGCAGGACCAGAGCTCATGTTTAATTCTGTCCGCAACCTTCCTCCCTCAGCCGAACTTCCCCCCGTGAAGCCCCGGGGAGCCGAGATGTGCTCTGCGTTTGAGTGGACCCCCTGTCCATCACTCGCCATATTCGCCCCGCCGAAACATTCAATTTATTTTATAAGAGCACTCCAATAGATAGGGGTGACCCGCGCCAGTCACAGGGGACTAATGAGAGAGTTATGGTGATGTCACCCACAAGCCCCAGACATGAAGGAGTGATCCTGAAAAAAGGACGTTGCCAGAGTCTCTGCTCTGCTTGCCCTTCTCTCCCCCCCCCCCTCTCCTCTCCGTCCTTATGAGGGAGCCAGACAGCACCGCGTGCATATGCGTTTACACTCAAATCCAAATCCTTTTAATAAGTAGTGACTGGGAATGCAGAGAGCCCTGTCGGAACTGGGTTATAGATTTCAGCCATAAGACCACCCCAGTGGAAGGGAGAAATACAACCAACCGTACAGAGATGGCTCGCCCCGTCAGTCATTCTCAGCACTCTCGTATTGTAGACCTGCACTGGAAGGAGCGGAGAGTCATCAGAGCGGGGGGGAAGTGGCGGGACTCACCGTGTGGTCACGGACGTGTGCTGGGGTGATTTGTGTTCGACTCCAGACACACAGCAGTGGTGCGCCTCTGTTTGATCATTTTCCACATATTACACTCTCCTCCATCCATTAAGGCATCTCTAATATGTATCCTGTCATTTCAGCAGTCGATTTTCTTTTTGGTCTTTTCAGGGCAAACAACTGCAACCGATGCAGCAGATATCTTTGCCTCTTTCCTTACTGAAAAGGTGGCAGCCATCAGTAGCCAATTCTCTTAACCACTCAGAGACAACCAGTCTCCTCTGGTCAATGGTGCACCACCTCCCTCAACCTCTAGAGCTTTAATTACCCGGCCGTGGCGCTAGGCTACATGGGCACGCATTCACGTAAACACCAGACCAGCGTGTTGACAGTAAGGCTGCGTGGCCTATCGATACTGTTTACAGAAATCAGGCTGTCGTGAATAATGGACAGATTTATCATGGCACAGAGGTATGTGCAGTGAGAGGCTGGGTAGGGCAAGGAAAACCTGTCATTTTCTGTCTCCTCAGTCAGAAAATTATGTGGATGTATGTGGAGTTTCTGTTAAAAGAAAAAAAAATACCTCAGGCGAGTGTTTACATCATTTCAGCTTTTAGTGTGGCGTAGGAATAGAGGGTTAGACTGAAGGAGCTTTTAGTGTGGCGTAGGAATGGAGGGTTAGACTGAAGGAGCTTTTAGTGTGGCGTAGGAATGGTAGCTGAGGCTGAGGCACCAAAAACCCCAACATGTAGCAGTCCTACTCCTTGTCCTTTTCTGTCTCCGGTCAATGGCACATTGGGTCTCCCACTCAGAGAGATATCAAAACTTCTGACTTCATGTCCACTGGACCCCATTCTTATCAACTTCCTCTATGCCATATCTCTCAAAGTGGTGCCAGCCTTCACACATGTGATCAATGCTTCATTGGCTTCAGGAACGTTTCCAACCACTTCAAACACACTCAGGTAACACCCCTGCTCAGAAAGCCTCGTCCCCTTACATTCTTGTCTCGTCACCTCCATTCTTGTCTAAGGCTATCGAAAGGGCAGTTTTCAAACAGGTCTCAGAATTCCTCTCATGGAATGACCTCCTTGATCCAAAACAGTTGCGCTTTAAGACTCCACTTGTCTGTCACAGAAGCCCCAAGGGCAGCCAGAGCTGCAGCCCAGTCCTCGGTTCTTATCTTGCTGGACCAATCAGCAGCCTTTGACACGGTTCTAATCTTGCTGGACCTATCAGCAGGCTTTGACACTGTGAACCACTGCTTCCTGCTATCCATACTCTCTGATATGGGCGTCCCGGGCAAAGCGATTTCTTGGTTTGAATCCTACGTCACTGGCCGTTTTTATTTCAATGTGTCATGGCAAAGACAAACGTCCATATCTCATCACTTCTCTACAGAGGGTGACCCAAGGCTCAGTGCTGGGCCCCCTTCTCTTTGCAATATACTCCACCCTCTTGGGTCTGACTATCCCCATGGATGAAAGAATGCCATCTTTAACTAAACCTCTCTAAGACTGAGCTTTTGGTCAAATCTGCCAATGAATCTATCCATCACAATATAAACATGAAAAAAATCACCTCTTCATCTCTCATCCTAACAAAGGTTGCAAGAAACCTGGGTGTCATGATTGATGACCAGCTGTCCTTCTCTGGCCTTGTTACGCCTCCCGGTTGTGCCACTTTGGTTTTCTGAGAAAAACCAGGCCTTATCTGACTCAGCATGCCACCCAGCTCTTGGTACAGGCCACGGTTATCTCTCACCTCGACTAGTCTGCACTGCACTTTTAGCGGGTCTCCCAGTGAAACCCCTAAAGATGGTCCTGAATGCAGATCTGCTTTTCGACCCAAAAGTCACTCCACTGCCATCGACCTCTGCCGGCTACCCACCAGAATCAAATTCAAGTCATTAATGCTTGCCTACTGGGTGACTTCTGGGTCTCAAATTAAAAAAAATTACAGGCAAATACATTTGGTTGTTAGTGCTTCATTTTACAAGCTGAGAACAATTGCTAAAGTGAGTTTCTCATCCCCAAAAGATTGTGAGGAGATGGTTCATGCTTTTATATCTTCCAGACTGGACTTTTGCCAGGCTAAACTATACTCTGAAATAAACCAAACATCACTACTCTGAAATAAACCAAACATCACTATACTTTGAAATAAGCTAAACATCGCTTTACTCTGAAATAAGCCAAACATCACTTTACTCTGAAATAAGCCAAACATCACTATACTCTGAAATAAGCCAAACATCACTATACTTTGAAATAAGCCAAACGTCACTATACTCTGAAATAAGCCAAACATCACTATACTCTGAAATAAGCCAAACATCACTATACTCTGAAATAAGCCAAACATCACTTTACTCTGAAATAAGCCAAACATCACTATACTCTGAAATAAGCCAAACATCACTATACTCTAAACTCCAAAAATCACTCCATAAGTTACAATTGGTCCAAAATGCAGCAGCTAGACTTTTAACTAAGACCAAGAGGTTTGACCACATTGCACCTGTTTCAGTACATTGGCTTCCAGTGAGGTTCAGGTTTTTATTTTAGAATTGTATTGTTTTATTTTTAAGGCTGTGAATAGTCTAGCTCCAGCCTATATTTCCAATCTCCTGGCCCCTTACACTCCATCAAAGACTTCAAGGTCCCCCGATGAGCTTTGTCTGGTTTTGCCTTGGTCTAATTTTACACCAAAGGGTTGTTGAGCTTTTACTGTCACTGGTCCCAGGTTATGGAACAGTTTCCCATTTCATGTTAGATCTGCTGCCTACTTGAACACTTTTAAAACCAGATTGAAAACTCACTTTTATACACGGGATTTCCCAGGGTTTTAACTAGGTGATGCATTCTTGGCTGCATTTAGTTCAGTCTGAGGTTAGACTTTTATTTGTACTTTTAGTCAGCCTGGGGTTCTTCTATCGTTTTTGGTCAAGTTCACTTTTAATTATAATTTGCTGTTCTTTTATTGTGTTTTATTGTTTTGGTGGTTTTATTCCGTTCTGTTATCCATATTTATGGTTCTATTTATCTATTTTTCTCTTATCCATTCTCTTTTTATTAGTTTTAGATTTTGCTTGCTTATCTTCATGTTTATTTGTTTTAGCCATTTTCTTTTTAGATTTTTTCTTTGAATTCTTCTAATTCTTTTAAGCCTTTCATTCTTTCACTTTTATTGCTTTTATATTTTGTACTTATTTTTTACTTTTTAATCTCTTATTCTATTCTTTTATTCTTGTTCATTTTTATTGTCAGTTGATTCACCTGAACTGGAAAGCACTTTGGTTCAACTCCTGTTGTTTTTAAATGTGCTCTATAAATACATTTATCTATAAATAAATGTGCATTATAAGTAAATGTGCTCTATAAATAAATGTATCTATAAATAAATGTGCATTATAAGTAAATGTGCTCTATAAATAAATGTATCTATAAATAAATGTGCATTATAAGTAAATGTGCTCTATAAATAAATGTGCTATATAAATAACTTGACTTGACTTTGTCTCATTGAATAGATTTAGTACTTATTGCTTACTCCAAGGTCTCCTACTGTACTGAAGCTTGAGCATCCGAGGCGGAGACACAAATCAGACGATTTTAGAGGATAAACTTGTTTTGCCCTCAGGTTGCCTCATCATCGTAGATCTAGAAGCATTTATTTATCTTTGACAAAAAAAGCTCCTTCAGTCTAACCCTCTATTCCTACACCACGCTAAAACCTGAAATGATGTAAACACTCGCCTGAGGTATTTTTTTTTCTTTTAACAGAAACTCCACATAAATCCACATTACTTTCTGACTGAGGAGACAGAAAATGTCAGGTTTTCCTCGCCCTACCCAGCCTCTCGCTGCACATACCTCTGTGCCTTGATGAATCTGTCCATTAATCACGACAGCCTGATTTCTGTAAACAGTATCGATAGGCCACGCAGCCTTACTGTCAACACGCTGGTCTGGTGTTTACGTGAATGCGTGCCCATGTAGCCTAGCGCCACGGCCGGGTAATTAAAGCTCTAGAACACCAGGAACTCATTCTAGGCCGGGGAGGGGGGGGGGGGGGGGGGGGGAGTGGAAAAGGAACTCCAGGGAAGGAGAGAGAAGGAGGTTGAGAGAGTGTGTGTCAGGACCCTTTTGATTAGGAGTGGAGTGGAGTGTGTGTGTGTGTGTGTGTGTGTGTGTGTGTGTGTGTGTGTGTGTGTGTGTGTGTGTGTGTGTGTGTGTGTGTGTGTGTGTGTGTGTGTGTGTGTGTGTGTGTGTGTGTGTGTGTGTGTGTGAGAGAGAGAGAGAGAGAGAGAGAGAGAAACAGAAACAGACATTGAGAGAGAGAGAGGGAGAGAAAGAGAGCGTGAGTGTGTGTGTGTGTGTGTCTCTCTCTGTGTGAGATTATTGTGTTTGCATGCAGGAGTGTGTGTGTGTGTGTGTGTGTGTGTGTGTGTGTGTGTGTCTCTGTGTGTGAGATTTTTGTGTATGCATGCAGGAGGGGATGAGAGAGCGAGACTATGATGAAAAGTGGCTACAATCCAGACATAAGGAATTCAGGAAGGAATTGTTGCATGTACTATTCTTTTGCATTTGAGATGTCTTATACTACTTTTATGACAATAAGATGAAAGTGCATTCTTCTGAAAATATCTCTCTCATACACACACACACACACACACACACACACACACACACAGCTCAGAGCTCTGAGCCTTCTGTTCATCCAGAAGAAACCTCGGAGACTCAGAACAAAGGAATGCGCTGGACGCAGAAATTGATGCAGGTTAAAAATAGCCGGGGCAGGGGCTTCGTCGTACAGTTAAATTCCGTTTAAAGTCTTCAAAGTCTAAACAGAGAAGCAGCGGAATTACAGTTTATCAACGCCATACTGCTCGGGTTCGAAGCCATACTGCTGGGGTTTAACGCCATACTGCTCGGGTTTAACATACTGCTCGAGTTCAACGCCATACTGCTGGGGTTCAACGTCATACTGCTCGGGTTCAACGGCATACTGCTCGAGTTCAACGCCATACTGCTCGGGTTCAAAACCATACTGCTGGGGTTCAACGTCATACTGATCGGGTGGTTCAACGGCATACTGCTGGGGTTAAATGCCATACTGCTCGGGTTCAACGCCATACTGCTGTGGTTCAACGCCATACTGCTGTGGTTCAACGCCATACTGCTCGGGTTCAAAGGCATACTGCTCGGGTTGCTCGGGTTCAACGCCATACTGCTCGGGTTGCTCGGTTCAATGCCATACTGCTCGGGTTGTTCAACACCATACTGCTGGAGTTCAACGTTTTCCTCTCTGACTCTCCAGCAGCTCTGATTCTGTGTTTGACTTCAGCATCGGTGCTGTGGAGATCTGGGTTGCCGTGGAGACCTGCCAGATAGTCGCAGATTAGGCCATCTTGCTGGTGTGGTGTTATTTGAAGAAAGGTTATTTTACAGAGTTGCAACTTTAAACCCTCTGTAGCGTAGTGCTCCTTGCAAACATTTACATTAGTTCTGCTGAATCGAGGAAACAACGGCGAGAACCACTGGCTTATTTTCATGACACAGCACCTGCTTATTTAAAATCAACCTAAATACACATAGCGTAAAATAAATAAATAATAAATGATATATAATGTAAAGAAGTACATTAATAAATCAACACACATGCCCAGGATACAGAGGTGGTAAGAGCTGTGGATTGCTTAAAAGGGCACTTTAGGACACAACACAATTCTATAGAAATACTGTTACTTATTTATATATTAATAGTGAAGTATATGACAGTGGTGGCTGGTGCTTTCAATACTAGGGAAGCACAGTTGAGCTGATTTTCTAACAGTAAAAGCACACAAACTGATGTTATCTGTGTTGGCAGCCAACTCAACAAAATTAGCTTTAACCACTAAAATTAAGCCTACCTAGTTTGAGTTAGCTAGCTTAGCATTGCATTCTAAAAATGAGCTAGGTAGCCAGTTAGTCACCTAACCTAGCCAGCCAGTCTCATAGACCCCCAGCAAAGCCTGTGCATCCGGCCGTGTCCAAAAACAGACAGGTTCAAAGCCTATTATCCAATAATCTGTCTCTTCTGCATTTAAATGAAGTGTGCTGTGAGCTGCCATAATACATTGATGGTTCACATGAAAGCAAATTCAGTTAAAGTAACAAACTGTACGGCAGTCCTGACGGATATTGAACTTGTCTATTCCCAAAATATATTAATTTGCACCAATAGTGATAAGTAATATTAACATACAAGACATATTTTACTGATGCATTTCACAACAAACTAAATTAAGGGGAAGCCGAGCTCATCTGTCTCTCTCCCTTTCGCATCATCTTAATCCATAAGTGATGTCCTGTATCCCGTGTCTACCTTCAAAGATAAGAGAGGTGGGGGGTATCATGATTCATGAGAGAGAATTTAGAAAACATGCCAACACACCATCTTAATCCATAAAGTATGCCCTGTGTCTCGTGTCTACCTTCAGAGATAAGAGTGGTGTGTGTGTGTGTGTGTGTGTGTGTGTGTGTGTGGGGATCATGAGAGAGCGTTTAGTAAACATGC
>NC_045161.1:20698028-20723028 GCF_900700415.2 Clupea harengus
AAAAGATCAGTGTTTGCCAACCAAATGGACCTGAATGGCATTCACTCCTTGCGTTTTCTATTGCGTTTTCAGTTCCCAGGTATGATTGATCTTTCATTCACGGGTAGAAAAGCCAAGTGTAAGAAAAGCCATTTAACCTCATTTGTGTTTTCATACTTGTGCTCTGAAGGTCCTGCTTCTCATCTGAATCAGGGCAGGGTGATGAAAAATCAACTTGTTTTCCTCAGGTGGTCTTGGGTCCCCGAGCTGATATTTTGTCCTGTCAGAGAAAGCCAGCTTCAGTTATTTTCCCACGGGTCCCATGCCTTTGCACCAAGGCAGCGTCCCAACGGCCCAGTGTGTTAACTCAGTCTACACTGCCGCCCTGGTGTAAGTCAAGGCTGAGGCTATCCAGAGACAGACTAGATCAATCTGTGTCAAAAGCCTAACAGAGGGCAGCCAAGGATAGAGTCGCTTTAGGCAATCCAGTGGTTTAATGTGTCCTATGGACCTGCTGTGGAAAAAGCAGTCAGGAATGAAGTCAGTGAGTATTGGCTGGATGAGATCTTGAAGCCGAGGAGGGGATAAGGCTCTTCTCCGCTAATCTATGTTTCCGGCTGAAACTTCCGAACGTAACTATAGACACAGGGAACCTCCAGCTCCAGGGGATTTCATATTACACAATGCCTTTTCATCAGACAGGAGGCCTGGCACACAAAAACACTCAGTGTGAACTTTTAGTTCTACCAAACTACTTTTATTTTTGTCTTTGCCATTTGCCATTTGCCATACAGATAGATTGACAGACAGACAGACATTTACTTTATTGTCCCCATGGGGAAATTTGACTCGAAGGTTGACCTGTAAACACATACGGGCACTCAGATTACACACACACACACACACACACACACAAACACACACACACACACACACACACACACACACACACACACACACACACTGAGGTATCACACACTGTGGCTTTGTCCTGCAGTACTGCCTCCGTGACCTCTACTTATTTTAGGCTACTGTTTAAAATTCTGACACATACAGGCGCTAAGGGTTTCAATTCGAACTGATACAGGGCCTAAGGGTTTCAATTCGAACTGATACAGGGCCTAAGGGTTTCAATTTGCAGCGCTGAACTCTATATCGTCTGCCTGACAGTAACAGCTCAGACTGAGATTACAGAATATGGGATGGATCACAGAGGATTTGCTCTACCTGTTTAAGTGTACACTTGTCAAAAACAGGCTGAAGATTATAATGATCTCCCTGACAGACGGTTTTCATCACAGTATGAACCAAATCATTTAGGTTCCCAAACCATGTAGGTATTCCCTACCTGATTACACTCTAAACAGCCTGATAAAAACAGGAATGACATTTTTTTGTTTAGCTCCATACAGACACAATCTATCTACGTGGAGGAGTGGAGAACATAGCCAGTCAACATGAACAGTCCAGGTTCCAGGGCTATCAATGTGGACATCTATGATATATGACCCCGTGGGACAGCAGCTTGGCCAGTCTCCAGATCTCCATTTTACGTTAAATTGAAAGAACCTGCAGCTGATCGTCTAGCCTAATCAATCAATCAATCAATCAATCAATCAATCAATCTAATCAAAGCATATCACTGCCCTCTACCCGTGATTTGTGGCGCCCACATCTGTATCATTTAGTTACGGGCACAATTGAATGGAATCATGAAAAATAATCAAAAGTTTAACGATCAGGAAATAGATAGATGTGCTATTAAGGTGTCATCAAACAGAGATGATACAGGGCACTCAAAGAGAAACACTCTGACTATTTGTGCAAATATAACAAATATATATGACAAATGCAATACTGTGGCAGGTATTTAGACAGAGTCTGAGCTACTTTGTGATCACTGTTCACTCACAATCCTTCTGCATTTTATCGCACTTGTTTTGCGTTCTCCCACAATAGTTTTGGTTTAGCGACGGAACAGCAGGCAGAGTGTGCTTTTAGCCATGTGCGGTCTGGTCGTACATATCATGCCATGTTTTTAGACGCACGATCCGATTAAATTGTGCATAAAACGGGCACTAACATGTTAGTACATCTGCCTCTGGGTCTTTGACAAACCAGTAGTGTTTCTTTTTCACACCAAATGCAGAGGTGCCTCTCTTTCTACTAGCATATGATGTGCTAATACCCTTAACAATTCTGCCTGGCATACATACGCCACTATCCAGCTAGCACTAGCACACACGCAGACAGTCATGCACACACACAGTTATGCACACAGACATGAACACACAGAGACATGCACACAGACATGAACACACAGAGACATGCACACAGACATGCACACAGTCAGAGTCAGAACCAGTGTTTTCCCATCAGTTGCTTTGTAGCCAAGTGGCGTGGACTGCTTTGAGATATGTGATATACTGTCTGTGTGCATGTGTGTGTGTGTGTCTCTGGTTGTGTGATATGACGCACAACCAGAGTGTTTTCCTGTCAGCTGCTTTGTAGCCCAGTGGTGTGGATGTGATATGTGATATGACAAACAACCAGAGTGTTTCCTGTCAGCTTCATTCACTCTTGATTTCTCGTATGGTCCTGTGTGCAAAGTATCAAGTGAAGCAAGTCAAATGATGAGTGGAAGTGTGTGTGTGTGTGTGTGTGTGTGTGTGTGTGTGTGTGTGTGTGTGTGTGTGTGTGTGTGTGTGTGTGTGTGTGTCCACTGGCTCATGCCACCCCACATCTTACTTCACACTCTTCCAAACGAGCCGCTGTTGTTGGGTTGTTGGGGTCCTTCACCAATGCCCTGACTGGACCCAAAACCTTCCTGTCGGTTGAAAAGAGGTTTGTTTGACCTTTCATGTGTCTTTCTTCCTCTCGCTCTTGTCTTTGTAGCTCAGTGGCATGCGGACTGTCCTGTGTGAGCCCACGGACCCAACCCAGAGCCACTTTACATCCTCCGTCAGTCTGGGACAAAGGAGGCAGCTAACGCTTTGCTCCCTTAGCACACCACACAAAAACACTGCAGTTTGGTGGTTTTGAAGTTCTTTCTAAGTTCTTTTTGCTCTCTTTCATCCTCTTCCTGTCTTTTCAAAACTACTTCCCCAAGTCTCTAAAGTGCCCTCTCCACTGGTAGCCCCCCCCCCCCCCCGTCTCTCTGCGGAGGGGGAAATGAGGTATTTGGGCATTAATTAGCCCCGGGATGCCCTGTCTGTCTGTGAGTGTGTGTGTGTGCGCGTGTGTGCGTGTGTGTGTGTCTGTGTGTGCGCGTGTGTGAGTGTGTGTGTGTGTGAGTACGGCTGGTCATCAATGGCTTGGCTGGGCTTTGGCCGCAGAGGGAGGCGGAAGGGACGGCTTAAGCACGGCCTGATGGCCAGGAAGAAGCCAGCGGTAGGGGATGAGCTCACTCCTCACGCTCCTGACCTGAATGACTGGTTGTGTGTGTGAGTGTGTGTGAGTGTGTGTGTGTGTGTGCGGCTGCTCCTGACCCCTGTGCAAGCGAAACACACCGCTTCAGCAGAGAGCAGCTGATCAGGGGGTACGTCTTACTTAACCTGCTCATCCACCACAGTCTAAGGCTCAGGCCCTTCCGCTGTTAGACTGTAAGCTTGTGTGTGTGTGTGTATATGTGTGTTTGTGTGTTTGTGTGTGTGTGTGTGTGTGTGTGTGTGTGTGTGTGTGTGTGTGTGTGTGTGTGTGTGTGTGTGTGTGTGTGTGTGTGTGTGTGTGTGTGTGTGTGTGTGTGTGTGTGTGTGTGTGTGTGCGTGCATGTGTCTGTGCCTACAGCTTACATGCACGCTTAAAGAGAGAAGAGGTGGAATGCAACAAGCAATGTGAACTTTAATTGAGAGGAGGAGATTGGCTTTAGAAACCACATCATAACTCTGTCCACTTTTAATAGCCAACCTGAAATAAGAGGGCTTAGCTTTCCATTGGACTACCATACTCATCCACTGCAACACAGTTTTGTGTTGTAAGAGGATCAAAATGTGACTGGTTGCTCAGGGTTGGTCACTTTGGGGAAGCTGAAAAATGTTTGAGAAATGAAATGATAGGATGTGTGCTGTGTGGTTAGGGTTGCAGTCGGCGCCATTCATCACCATAAGGCTACAGAATGCAAAAGGTCTGTGTTGAAGAAAATAAAATGGCCCCAGGAATGTAATTCTGGGACAAAGCAAACAAATGGCAACCTCACCTAACTAACCTGACAGTTGTTTAAGCATTTTTGCCATCGATATGACAGATGAGAAATGAAGTGGCACCTTTTACCTACATATCCCCTACAAGTCTCTGTAGAGATGTCTAGACGTGTTCTCCTAATTGAACGCAAGTGGACGCTTGGGCCTGGGAAGTGAATAAGCAGCCCGAGTTTGATTTGGGGATCATTTATCCTATTAGAGAGGTTGGAGGGCGCAGGACGTGATTGATAGGCCCAGAGCAGCTGGGAGGTATAGCGTTGCACACGGCTGCGTTCGGTGCAGGCCCCCTGAATATTTAATTTAGTATTGTCAGCAATGTTGCCCGGGTAACCAGTTCTGCCTGAGCCAGATGGGGTGATGGGGCTCCTCACACACAGTGTGTAGTCCTACTGGACCCCTCAGGCCACCGTACTTAATAGCCGGATAGCCGTGTTTTGCAAATACCTGGCTGCAATACCCTAATAACCTGTAAGCAAGGCCGGATTAACCATTAGGGCAACTGGGCACTTGCCCAGGGGCACACGACAACTAAGGGGCCCTGGACAACGTCAACTAAAATGTTATATCACGTTATGAACGCAGTCCTTACTTTCCTTAATGTGAGCACTTTATTGCAACTCGTTCGATCAAAATATTATGTTAAATCACGTCAAAAACAGTGTTTGTGTAGTCTAGTAGCTGCCTGCACAAATGCGGCTTGCCAGCTCTACGCCGCGAACACTGCGAGCGAGAGTCACGTGACTTGAAGCGCTGCGGCTGGAGGGGAGCGTTCTATGGGTAGAAGCAGTGTAGCAAGATGGAGAAGCAATTAAGCGGGAGTGCTAAAAGAAAATTGAAAAGAAAAAAAGAATTTAAGTTAGTCGACAATTTGAAACATGTACCAAAAATAGACAATTCTTTTTACTCCAAATCAATGCCCTCTGGAAACGCTGAAATCCCTCCTTCACCTGTGGTGGCTGTGGAAACAGCTAACGTTAAAGTTAGTGATGCTAGCAACAGTGTAGCCAATGGTTTACTTTTACTCAATACACACTAATTGCCTGCTTCATCGCAAGTGATAATTTCACATTTTTGCATTTTTAAAATGTTCTCTGGTTTTAAGTTAAGGCTTCCCTAGCTGTCTGCTTTATTTCACTGTTGCAGTCAACAGATAATTAATTGGCTACATATTGAAACATTTAATAAGTACTCATCAAGCCACTAAGTTCTGTGAAAGATTCATTGTAAAAAGTTATGCACAGTTGTGTATCTGTTTTGTCTTTTAAATGCATGCACTTTATGCTGAGGCTATTGTACACACATACATCTCCACTGAGCCATGCAGAAGCCTGGTAGTATAGAAGTGTAGGCTATATGATCTTGATGATAGCGACTTGGCGATTGTTTGGCCGGGGGGGGGGGGGGGGGGGGCTTGAGCCTTGTTGCCCAGGGCACAGAAAATTGTTAATCCGGCCCTGCCTGTAAGTGTGTGTTATAATGACACTGTAATCTAGACAAGGCACTCTACACAATCATGCATGACTATAAATACAGTATATGATGTGTCTTAAAATTGAATGACTAAAAAGCTGTTGTCCACCATCAGACTTTATAACTCCTTGTAAGGGCCTGGGTCAACGAGATTTGAGATTTTCCAGTGGATTTAGACCATTGGACAGCAACACGTTACTGCTCATGTCAGAACTGTTATCAGCTTACTGCAGTAAACCTAAAACATACAGGATCAGTTTTGTACATGACGGGCGTACAGATACATAATGGATTCTAAGTTTGGGCCACTACAGTCACACTTGTATTTGAGTTGTGTTCCACCACCCTGAGGCCCTCATCTTGCATGCACACACACAGATGCACACAAACACACACAGACACACAGACACACACACACACACACACACACACAGACACAGGGGCGGACTGGGGGAAAAAAGTGGCCCGGGAGTTACTGTCAGACCGGCCCACTCAATACACGGCGTGTGGCCCACTCAGTACACGGCGCGTTGCCCATTCAATGCATCGCACGTATCGACCAGTCAGTGGCCTACTTGGAAAATACCCATACACTTAACATTATTTTGGATGATTACAAAGAAATTACATCATATATGTTTTTTTTTTTAATAACATTTGGATCCACCAATTTGCCTGGGTGGACACATGAAATAAAATGATACTGGCTATTGTAACACTCCAAGGTGTAAGGTCCGTGTTCTGTCCGTGTTTAATTTCTGTGTTGTCTCCCTTGTGTGGTCACATGTTTGTTCCCATGTCTAGTCCTCGTGCTTCCTTGTTCCCGCCATGTGCTTTCCCTATGTTTGTTTGTCTATGCCATGTGCCCTCTTGTTGTTGTCCGTGTCTCCACCCCTCACCTGTTCCCAATCTCCCGGTTTGTGTGTATCATTGGTTTCACCTGTGTCCTGTTAATTCCCCTTGTTTAGTCCACCTGTGTCTTTGTCTGCCCCGCCTTGATTGTTTTCACCTGTCCCTCGTTATCTGTTGCCTGTGTGTGTATATATAGTCCTTGTTTTCTTGTTTCTCGTTGCGTCTTCGTAAATTATTGTTATATGGTATGTTCCTTGTTTTTTTTCCCCCCATTGTTCCTCGTGTTCTAGCGTTTAGCGCTTCCTCCTTGTTAAAGTGATTACTCGTGCTTCTGACCTCTGCCTGCCCTACAACTATTCTCCTGCCTATTCCCTGTTTGGATTTGTTTGCCTACTTTTGGACTGCCTACCTGTGTACCGAACTCGGATAGTAAAACGTTTCACCCTTTGAATCTACCCCTGTGCTGAGTCGTGCGATTGAGTCCTGCACAACACCCACCAGTCGTAACAGTACGAAGACGCCAAAGATGGACTCAGCCGACTCAGACTCAGTGCTCAGACTCAGTTTGAGCAAACAAGCCTCCTCTCTCTGCCTCGTGACAAGGGGAATAGAGGAGCAAGGGAGAAGTTCCCTGAAGTTCCTGAACCTGCTGTTGGGACAATTCGAGCAGCTCCTGGATCGTTGGGATTCCCTCGCTGCACCTCCCTCTCCAGCTCCGGTTCCATGCCGCCTGGATTCCGGCTCCAGGGTTTCAGCTTCACTCACCAATACTGCTCTGGCTTCAGCTCCGACTCCACGTCTCCTGCCTCCCGCCGTCAGGACAGCCTCAGTCGCCCTAGGAAGAGCTTCTGACGCTGTCAACCTCGAAGCAGCCTCTACCAATGCCACCATCAAAGCGGTCTCTGACGCCGTCAACGCAGCCTTTGGAGCTTCGACCCTTGAAGCAATCTCCGCCGCCCTCGAAGCTGCCTTTGCAGCATTGGAAAGATTTTCTGTCGCACCCAAAGAAGCCTCTGGCGCTGCCTTGCTCGATGCAGCTTCTGCTGCCATCGATGCAGCCTCTGCCACCCTCGAAGCAGCCTCTGATGCTGCCGCCTCCGAGGTCGTCTCTGCTGCCCCAGAGGTAGCCTCCGTCGCTACCACTCCCAAAGCAGCCTCTGCCTCCCCCGAAGCAGCCTCTGACGCTGCCGCCCCAGAAGCAGCCTCTGGCGCTGCCGCCCCTGAAGTAGCCTCTGTTGCTACCGCCCCAGAAGCAGCCTCTGACGCTGCCGCATCTGAGGTCGTCTCTGCTGCCCCAGATGTAGCCTCCGTCGCTACCACTCCCAAAGCAGCCTCTGCCTCTCCCGAAGCAGCTTCTAATGCTGCCACCCCCGAAGCAGCCTCTGACGCTGCCGCCCCAGAAGCAGCCTCTGACGCTGCCGCCCCCGACGTAGCCTCTGTCGCTACCACCCCAGAAGCTGCCTCTGATGCCCCCGATGTAGCCTCTGTCGCTACCACTCCCAAAGCAGCCTTTGATGCTGTCAACCCCGAAGCAGCCTCTGACGCTGCTGCCCCAGAAGCAGCCTCTGACGCTGCCGCCCCCGACGTAGCCTCTGTCGCTACCACCCCAGAAGCAGTCTTTGATGCCACTGACGTAGCCTCCGTCGCTACCGCTCTCGAAGCACCCACTGCTGCCCCCGACGTAGCCTCTGTTGCTACCAACCCCGAAGCAGCCTCTGTCGCTGCTGTCCCTGAAGCGGTCTCTGACGAAATTGCTGATGGTGACACCACTGAGGCCTACGCCACAGCAGAACCAGCCGCCGCAGATCAAGCCGCCGCTCACCCTGCAGACCCAGCCGTCGCTTACCCTGCAGACCGAGCCGTCGCTCACCCTGCAGACCCGGCCGTCGCTGACCCTGCAGACCCAGCCGTCGCTGACCCAGCAGACCCAGCCGACGCTCACCCAGCTTGTGCGTACCCTACAGCCAGCGCTGTCGACCCGGACCCCGCAGCCAGCGCTGTCGACCCGGACCCCGCAGCCACCGCTGCCGACCCGGACCCCGCAGCCACCGCTGCCGACCCGGACCCCGCAGCCACCGCTGCCGACCCACACCCCGCAGCTGACCCGGACCCTGCTGCCACAGCTGCCGACCAAGATCCTCCAGCATCCGTTTCCGATGCAGGCCCAGCAGCACCCTCTGCCGACACCGGTCCAGCAGCACCTCCTGATGGCGTCGCTGCTGAGGGCTCTGCTGTCCCGAGCGCCCCTGTCCCGAGCGCCCCTGTCCCGAGGGCCCCTGTCCCGAGTGTCCCAGGCGCCCCTGTCCCGAGTGTCCCAGGCGCCCCTGTCCCGAGTGTCCCAGGCGCCCCTATCCCGAGCGTCCCAGGCGCCTCTGTCCCGAGCGCCCCTGTCCCGAGCGCCCCTGTCCCGAGCGCCCCTGTCCCGAGCGCCCCTGTCCCGAGCGCCCCTGTCCCGAGCGCCCCTGTCCCGAGCGGCCCTGTCCCGAGCGCCCCTGTCCCGAGTGTCCCAGGCGCCCCTGTCCCGAGTGTCCCAGGCGCCCCTGTCCCGAGTGTCCCAGGCGCCCCTGTCCCGAGTGTCCCAGGCGCCCCTGTCCCGAGCGTCCCAGGCGCCCCTGTCCCGAGCGTCCCAGGCGCCCCTGTCCCGAGCGTCCCAGGCGCCCCTGTCCCGAGCGTCCCAGGCGCCCCTGTCCCGAGCGTCCCAGGCGCCTCTGTCCCGAGCGCCCCTGTCCCGAGCGTCCCGGGCGCCCCTGTCCCAGGCGTCTCGGGCGCCCCTGTCCCAAGCATCTCAGGCGTTCCTGTCCCAATCATCCAAGGTGTTCCTGCGCCGGTCCCAGGCGCTCCTGCTCCTGTCCTTGTCTCCAGTGTTCCTGGGTTCCCTGTCCCAGCTGCAGCAGACCCAGGGCCCGGTGCCGCCAGCCCTAATGAACCAGAGAGTCCAGGTGCCACGACTACCCCAACCACTGGCCCTGCAACCCCAAACTCCAATCGATATCGCTGGCAACTATTTGTTGTTAGGGTTGTTGTTGTGTTTATTGTTGGTCTGTTTGGCCACCCACCCGGCCGGTCGCCAAAGACTCTGCCCCTGTTTGGCCACCCACCCGGCCGGTCGCCAAAGACTCTGCCCCTGTTTGGCCATCCACCCGGTCGGTCGCCAAAGACTCTACCTCTGTTTGGCCATCCACCCGGTCGGTCGCCAAAGACTCTGCCCCTGTTTGGCCACCCACACAGCCAGCCACCGGACATTCTGCCCTTGCTTGGCCGTCCACCCGGTCAGCCACCAGACCCTTCTTTCCAGCCTTCTGTCTGGCCCGGTCTGCCCGCCTGCCTTGCTCTGGACCCCCTCCACCCACCCTAGGTGGATTTGATCTGTTTGTTTGTGTGTTTTTGGGCTGTCTGGTCCGGTCTGCCCGCCTGCCTTGCTCTGGACCCCCTCCACCCACCCTAGGTGGATTTGATCTGTTTGTGTTTTTGGGCCGTCTGGAATCCGGCCCTTAGAGGGGGGGTACTGTAAGGTCCGTGTTCTGTCCGTGTTTAATTTCTGTGTTGTCTCCCTTGTGTGGTCACATGTTTGTTCCCATGTCTAGTCCTCGTGCTTCCTTGTTCCCGCCATGTGCTTTCCCTATGTTTGTTTGTCTATGCCATGTGCCCTCTTGTTGTTGTCCGTGTCTCCACCCCTCACCTGTTCCCAATCTCCCGGTTTGTGTGTATCATTGGTTTCACCTGTGTCCTGTTAATTCCCCTTGTTTAGTCCACCTGTGTCTTTGTCTGCCCCGCCTTGATTGTTTTCACCTGTCCCTCGTTATCTGTTGCCTGTGTGTGTATATATAGTCCTTGTTTTCTTGTTTCTCGTTGCGTCTTCGTAAATTATTGTTATATGGTATGTTCCTTGTTTTTTTTCCCCATTGTTCCTCGTGTTCTAGCGTTTAGCGCTTCCTCCTTGTTAAAGTGATTACTCGTGCTTCTGACCTCTGCCTGCCCTACAACTATTCTCCTGCCTATTCCCTGTTTGGATTTGTTTGCCTACTTTTGGACTGCCTACCTGTGTACCGAACTCGGATAGTAAAACGTTTCACCCTTTGAATCTACCCCTGTGCTGAGTCGTGCGATTGAGTCCTGCACAACACCCACCAGTCGTAACACAAGGTAGGTATAGTTTGCTAGATGAATAGGCTTAACTCTGGGCTAGTATCAGATGGTTATACGTATAACTACAGAACATTAAGGAATGAATATCCACACAATAAAGAAACTGGAATCAGAGGGTAGAATTAGTATGAACTATATTGTAGAAATGAACAGAATAGAACATATGATGGGGTGTGAACATCAGTGGTATCAGTAGTGTTGCATGCTGGGTGTGTCATTGTGTGTGTGTGTGTGTGTGTGTGTGTGTGTAGGGGTGTTGAAGGTGCATAACAAAACAATAAGTTAAGTAACAGAACCTAAACTAACTCTGCTGGCCCGGGTGCATTATAGTCACATGATAATAAAAAACAATATACTCATGTGTTATTATGACCTCACTATCTAATCTAGATAACATATTAACATTGTTTATAATGTTAGTGTTGTGTGTAACACGGTGATTTTAGCATAACAAGCTAGCTGGTTAACTTATTTTACATAAGTTATTAGAAATTATAAGATTGAGCCCTTTACAACTACCACCATGGATAGCTTGCTCATCGATTGTAAACAAGTGACTACGGCTAACATGTTAAAATAGATCATCTCGATGATAACAACAGCGCCAGCTTGCTTATTTTACCAGATCATAACGGTCTCGTTAGCTAGGCTAGTTGGTAGTGAACGTTACCTCATCTGTGAAAAGCAAGCTAACATTGGCCAAGTCAACGCCACAACTTACCTTGTATCACTGTCACGCGAAATAACAGTCGTAAATGGCCCAGAGTTTTCTTAAATGCAATTCCTCAAAACTACCAGATGCCCCACGGGCCGCTCCGTGTAGAAGGGCTGACGGCACACGTCACTACGGTTGCGTGCCCTGGCGGGGCGTGTATGCAAATCCAGGTGCGTGTAATTTAAGAATCCTCATCCTCAATCCATTTTCAGGTGTTGTAATAAGGTGGAGATCGTTTCTTACGTTGAATTTCTGAAGTCCGTAAGAACACATTTCAGAAGACACTTCAGAACATTTTTAAGTTTTTATAGTTAATAGAGGAAATTATATGTGTTCTGAGCAGTATGGAAAATAGTCGAAGGTGCCGGCGGTATAAGAGGGAGGGCCGGTTGGTGATGGCAGTGGGCTGGTATTTTGGACCATCCCAACCATAGACATAGTATATAACCCAACCTCGTCGGCCCACCGGGGATTCCCCCGGTATCCCCGATGGCCAGTCCGCCCCTGCACAGACACACACATGCACACACACAAACACACACAGAAACACAGACACACACACACAGACACACACACACAGACACACACATGCACACACACAGACACACACAGACATACAGACACGCACACACAAACACACACAGACACACACATGCACACACACAGACAAACACACACAGACACACACACACACACAAACACACAAACACACACAGACACACACACACACAGAGACACACACACACAAACAGACACAGACACACACACACACACAAACACAGACAGACACACACAGACATATAGATACACATGCACACCACGCGAATGCTGACTGGCAGGCACAAATGCATGGAAGGGTTAAAACCATGCATCCTCATCTTGCATCCACACCACTCACACACACATGCACACAAACCCACACAGACACACACATGCACACACACATGCACACAAACACACACAGACACACACATGCACACACACAGACACACACACTCACACACACACACACACACATGCACACCACGCGAATGCTGACTGGCAGGCAGGAATGCATGGAAGGGTTAAAATCATGCGTGCTCATCTCGCATGCACACACACACACACACACACACACATACACATACACACACACACACACACACCACGCGGATGCTGACTGGCAGGCAGGAATGCCTGGAAGGACACAGGGCTCACTGTAGACAGCAGTTCTGTGCTGTTATTCCCTTGAGTCAAATAGAGGGTTTGAGGGACTGTTCTCACCATACAATTGGAAGGAGAAGAACGGACATGTCTGACATTTTTCCGTGGACACAACTTCCTTATTTCCTGACCTTATTTATGAGGCGCCATGATGTTGCTATGGATACAAAAAAGCACATGAATGAATCTGACGCTTGTCACCTTAATGGTTATGGATTAAACAGTATAGAATATTAAGCGTCATCAGTTAATTACTAAACGTGATACTAACCTATCAGCATGCAGCATGACTACAGCTACAGCTCAACATAACATACCGTGCGTGGCGTTATATGAAACGCAAGATATAACAAAATTATATAAAAAAGATAAGCCAGTGTGGTTAGTATGTCATTTCCTGTTTATTTATCTCTGGAAAATCTGTGTGTCTTTACAAGTGTTTGTAACCCCCCCCCCCCCATTTTCCTTCTGTGAGGTGCATTGTGTTACCTCCTGGTATGAAATGCGCCGTAGAAATGAAGTTTGATTGATTGATTGATTGATTGATTGATTGATATCTAGAGCCATAATCAACTCACCTCCAGCTCGGTATTCTGCCCATGAGTGGAGAAGTGTCAGACTAATCAGGTGAAAGGTTAGCTGTGTGTGTGTGTGTGTGTGTGTGTGTGTGTGTGTGTGTGTGTGTGTGTGTGTGTGTGTGTGTGTGTGTGTGTGTGTGTGTGTGTGTGTGTGTTAGTTAGGCCTATGCCTCACTGTAATTATGCCATTATTTCCAGATAAAGCTGTTTTTGATAGGCCTCTGTGTGTATTGTGCCAGGCGCATCACAGCAGTGAACACATTAGGGAGTAAATATTAGTCAAGTCATGCTGATGGGTATAAGCCCCAAAACATCCTAGCATCTGTTTTACTGTCAAACCTGATTTACAAAGATTATGTTCTAAACTTTCCTGTAAATGTGGGTTTCTATGTAGAAGTCTGTGTGTGTGTGTGTGTGTGTGTGTGTGTGTGTGGCAAAGAAAAAGGAAGAGTATTTCACTTTTGTGACATTTATATGCCATCTGAGACTTTATCTCATCATCTTTATAGATGGACAATATCACTATAAAAATGTTTTCTGTGCTGATATGGCGTACGGTACAATAAATCAGTGACTGTTTTACGGCTGTTCCTCTGATGTTTTTATAGTTCTATCAGACAAGGAAGCCGACATCTTTCGTTTAAGTCACAGAGGTCTTTCTACAAAGAGAGCGATGTGCTCCAAGATGGTGTAATGAATAATCACAGACAGACTAATTTTCCAATGAAAATCGTAAAAAGGTGCCTTGACACTGAATAATATGTTGACTATAAAAACGAAATGTTGAAGTGACCTTCTTCCCAGGTGCTATGGCCCTCCCTCACACACACACACACACACACACACACACACACACGCACACACCCTCTCTGGGGACCAGAATCTACAGATATGACATCAAACTTTTCTTCCAACACCATAGGTGTCCACCACCCATCTTAACATAGGGGTCCACTACCGATCATTTCGTGTGGTCTCTTAACGACATCATAGGGGTCCACTACCGAGCATTTCGTGTGGTCTCTTAACGACATCTTTTTTCTATATAGTGCCTCTTTGGCTAAAAGTTCGCAAAAAGTATAGTTTAAGTTTCGGGAAGTATTTTGAAACTTGTGTAAAAAATGTGGGAGGTTTACACTGCCTAGAGGGACCTGGCCTACAGAGCTACATGAGGCCTCTGATAACAAATCAATGTGTTGTGATGGAGGCGTATACGTGCAGTGTTATTCATTTTGTTTCCCAAATTGAGGCCGAGTGCTTGTGCTTGCCCTCTGAACCGCCCCTCGGTGAGTCCCAGCTGTGCGGAGAAGTGTACAGTGTGCTCTGCCAATGTGGGGAGTAGGCTTGGAAGCGATACTATTCTTGGCCACATCTTTCTAGCCAGCTCTGTCTGGTAATTGGCAATTAGTCCCCAGCAGTTGAAAACATGCTGTCCAGAAGGCAAATCCTTATCTGGAAACAATCAGGAGGTTGGAGGGCTGGCAAGCGCTGCAGGTTCTCTCATTACTGTTAAAATGATACCAGAGACTCCTCGGAGATTAAGGCCGGACTATCCCCATTTCCAGAGGCCTGAGAGGCCTCACACTGAGCCCAGGACGCCGCGGCACCAGCATGCAACTCTTAGCAATATTAGCGCATGCAAACTTTTAGCAATATTAGCGCATGCAAACTCTTAGCAATATTAGCACATGCAAACTCTTAGCAATGTTAGCGCATGCAACTCTTAGCAATATTAGCGCATGCAAACTTTTATCAATATTAGCGCATGCAAACTCTTAGCAATATAAGCACATGCAAACTCTTAGCAATGTTAGCGCATGCAACTCTTAGCAATATTAGCGCATGCAAACTCTTAGCAATATTAGCGCCCTAATACAACACAACTTCCCCTAGTCTCTCATCTCACCATCAGATGTAGGACTGACGTGACTGAGTCGCGGGCAGAGAGGGACTCTGAGATCATTTGGAGTTTCGCCATTTGGAATGGCTGTTCATGTTTAGCTTATAGGTCAGCTCTCCATTTGTTTGTGTTTTGATGGTGTTTTGTCTTGCGTCACGCTCTGTCCCGTCTCCCTCCTGGTGCCTTTGCTTGTTCCCCTTGTCGTCATGGAGACCTGACTGAAGGATGTGGTGCAACTGCAGATTGCTGTGAGTGTAAGGTTTCCATTGCTCCATCAAACATCTGCACATATCTCCCAGGAAATAACACTGCTGACTTGGTTGAGGGCTTACAGTATATGGATGCCATAGAGCCCTACTGTGACTCGTAACAGCCACACAGGGCCATATTAGTTTCCCAAAAGCAAGGTTGTGTGCCCTCGTTTAATAGCATTCATTGACAAGACGTCATTGGCCGTTAAATGTGACGGACAGGGAACTGCGGGAAACCCTGGACCAACACCTTATTGTGGCTTTGGCTGCTTAAAGAGAACCGATTATGCTCATTTCCAATTTTTGGGGTCTATTAGAACACATTTTCATGCTTCAATGTTCCAAAAATATTTTTTTCTCATACTGTACATATCTATTCACCCTCTGTCTGAAACGCTCTGTTAGAGCTCGTGTCTTTAAGAGACCCCCCCCCCCCCAAGTGTACCCAGTGTGCTCTGATTGGTCATCTAGGCGGGCAATAAGGATTGTGTTATGAGATTGCATCATCTTGTAACAAAAGGAAAGGGCTGGAATTCCAACATTTCAGACAGCTGAAAAAAGTGGTTTCTGTGGGAGACATTTACTCCCTCAGTGTATACTTTGGGCTTTGAAACTTTGCAGACTGTTTACAAAAGGCTATATAACACACTAAAGAAAAGGAAAAACAGAAAAGCATAATAGGTCCTCTTTAAAGTGGAAAAGCATAATAGGTCCTCTTTAAAGTGGAAAAGCATAAATGACCTTTAAAGGTCATAATGATCATGGGCAAAATGCTTTGTATAGCTAACTATAACATCTGCTTCCACTAGGTGGCATCAGCTCTGATATGACAATAATCAATAATCTGATAAGTGTAGATCATGTACACTCCTTTGTGAAATTATTGATCAGTTGATACCTTTTCAACAGTTTTGTTGGGATCTGATGTGTTTGTCATAATCTTGTGAAAAGAGTGAATATTAAAAATAATGTAATGCATCGCTATTTTACTGTAACTAAATGTACATTATAGCTCCACTAATTTAACACCTCAAAAACAACGTATTAAATTAAATTAAATTAAATTAAGGACAAATTTCGTCAGTATGTGTGCTTGCTATGATTGCAGGAGAGCTGGCAATGTTCAAAAGGAATAAACTCACTCAGGTTTGGCTGTGGGATTTGTGTTGCTGGGCGTGTGTGTGTGTTCCTGTGTATGTGTGTGTGTGTGTGTGTGTGTGTGTGTGTGTGATGTGTTGCCCCTGACTCATAGCTTTGACTCCAAAGGCAGTGTGTGCATCAGGAGGGTATTGTTGACTTTCCCCATATCTTTCATCCTTGAAAGGGAAGTCTTGCCGCGTTCAGGTTGAACTCTTGCGGTCTGTGGCCGGGGGGATTTCAGAATCTTCTCGACCACTGAACCCCCACCTCACCCTTCTCCCTGACATCCTGCGCGCTCTTTGATGGTCTGTGTCTCAATTTGAATGCTGGTTCCTCGCTCTGAAGTACCCAAGGATGTTTGGTTATGCATATTTCCAGTCATTTCCACTCCCTTCCCTGGCAAGCGTGGTGGAGAGATGCCATGTTGCTCCGCATATTTGTGTCCAGACGCAGATGTCAGAGCTCCATATGGTGCTGGGTTACTGTTTAAACCCACGGTAGAACTCGAGGACGGTATCACACAGATTAGATCACGGCGGGGGAGCACCCTGGGCTCCAAAAACAAGGACCTGGATCTGGGGGGAAAGGCAACAGTGGTGTTAAGCTTTGATCCCCCGTCAGGAAGTGCAAAATAGCACCTCTCGCAGGAAACAGAGAGCGAGGGGGAATGGTAGGAAAGCTACATTCGATCCCAAGAGAAACATTAGTGGGTCTATACTCGCTCGTACGCAAGAGGGAAGCCCGCTGGTGCCACCACACTGGGATGGAGAAACTCCATACCAGCTCAGGGAGAGGAATCACGGGATAAAATAGTAGTGTGTGTGTGTGTCTCCTGGTTGGAGAACAAAAATTGGTAACACAACCTGTTACACAATATCTACACTTATACATGTGGTGTAAAATTTAACATTTCTGTGGGGGCCGCAAATATTTTCCTTCAGGGCCTGCATGCATAACCTCCTGAGCGGCCTCCTTTGAATGCTGGGAGCTCCAATGAAGACTTGTTTTGTTTGCTATGCATAGCTTTTTGGGTGGGAGACTGAAGGATCTCCATAAATTCAAATGTTTCCTTGTTCTGTTTTGCACTTGAAAAACTTTGACCCTCCGACAACACAAAAACCAACTGTGAGGGCCCCAGACACAGCGACAGGATATGGTTACTCAGAAATTACAGCTGGTCAGTCTTCTGGCGATGGGAATCTGCACACTGGGCTCCCCTTAAAAGGCAGGGATGTACTCCGGTGACATCATGGTGGTTTATCTCCCTGCCAAAGCAAACGGTGCCCCCAGTCTTATGAGGTGAGAGGCAGGAATCTCCGAGCAGACACAGATCTGGCAGATCGCCCACATCAACATTCGCCCCGGGATCCTGGGCCTTGGAATGTGATGATATCACTGGCCTAGAACTTTTTACAACCCAGTGGGACAAAAGCTATCCATCATAACAGAACACGCGTAGAAGGTTTATGACTTGAGTGGAGGCACCCGTCAAAGAGTGATGGAAATCAGTCAGTCAGTCAGTCAGTCAGTCAATAGTTTTGTTGTAGTGAGTCAATGACTGGAAAGATGCCGTCATAAAGTCAGGGACAGTCAAAGGACACTTGGTGTTTCTTAGATACCTTCCAATTGCCAGACCTACCAACCGATTGGTTGAGGCTCTGATATTATTGTAGTTTTTCCCACTAAAATAAGGCTATATGTAAGGAAGCTGTGAGTTGTACAGGAGGCTTGGGCTAATGTTTGTCTTCTTGCTTTGATTTCCTTGAAAACGCATGAAAAAGTTTCCCAGTTAAGGAGAATGCCTATCTAAGTAAACTCAGGGAAGATAGCAGACACTGCCCAATCTACACATAATCACAGCCTTAACCTCATAAGCGAGAGTGTTCAGTTCCCAAGCAAATGTGCAGATACTGGTATGAGAGGCCATTTATCCCCCTAATATCCTCAGCATGTGCTTATCTCTGCGCTCAGTCAGTGGCCGGCGGGGAATGTCAGATCTGAGTGTCGGTGTGGCGCGCTCTGGCCGTGCTGTTTAACACCGCTCCACTCGCCCCAGCAGCAGTCTGGCACCGCACGCAACAAGCACCGGGTCGCCCGTGAGATGGGGGGGGCTCTGGGGGTGAGGGTGGAATGAGGGGGGGTCGAGTGATTTGTGAGCGCTTTTCAGGCACTGACATCGGTTTCCAGGCAACAATTAAGACCAAATGTTTGTCTTCATTCTCCTTAAAATGTTAAATATGCCTTGGGGATGACTGTTGACCCCAGGCGTTTCTTTTCCTCGCCACAGAAATCAGCGCTTTCCGGCTCTCATTTGTTGTGACTGTCATGAAAGGCAGGGGAAGGGGGGCCGTGGTGCAGAGAGCGAAGGAACAGGACCTCCAACAAAGATGGATGTTTTTTTCTCCTGTTGATGGCTGCCTCGACTTTATTCTTATCAGTGATATTTAACATGATGGCATATTTGCCATGCCAGTCATCTCAAAGGCTGTTTTTGTGTCCCGCCTCCTTGTCAAGATTAACCAATCAGAGAAAGGAAAGCACAGATTCAAAAGATGCCTGTATTGGAGAGAGAGGACCCAGAAATCTACTGTACCTAAAGATTTAGACATGAACAAACTTGCAATACAGTCTATCGCTGGTGAAACCTCTCTCCTTCTTGGAATAAAACAGGAAGTAAAAATATCAGAACCCTACTTTTACATTCTGAAAAACTCACCATAATACGCCCCCTTTCTCTCTCAAACACACACACACACACACACACACACACACACACACACACACACACACACACACACACACACAGCACTGACCTCCCATTACTGTAATCACTATCGAAATCCTAGAGCATCCCAGCCTTCCGCTGCACTTTCTGCTGACCATGTCATTTGCCCTCCTGTGGGACGCCATCATGCCTTGTGCCCCCCCGCCCCCCTTTCCCCCCCGGCCCCCGGCCCTAGTCTCTCCCTGGCGTCTGCAGGCTGCGGTGCATGTGGCGGCACAGACAAAAGGACCAGAGATGTCTCAGTTATCAGCAGGGTAGCATGTATGTGTGTGTGTGTGTGTGTGGGTCTCAGGTCTGCAGCCAGCCTATTGTTTCAGAGCGCTTCCTCTTTCCTGACGAGGACAGTGCGGCCGGAAGACGGGAGTGTCACGGCTCACAGTTAACCCACCGAACGTGCTGATTGAGCGATGAAAGAGTGTTGGTCCGCTTTGACCTGAGGGGGGGCTGGGGGAAGGGGAAGAGTTCAGTCTTCATACTTTCACACAAATCTCTCAGATAGGGATTCACGTGTTATGTGTTATGTGTGCCCAATCTGTTGTAAATATCACTGCGTAAAACGCCATGGTATTGTTATTGTCTACACCTGTGAGAGAGTATGTTATGGTAACATGTGTGGTTTCATTCCTAATTTCTCATATTTCTCTTGCCAATTTTTAAATGGGGGAAATCAGAGATGTGAAGAACCAATCAGAGATGCAGATGAGAAAGAGCAACTTGAGACGTGTTTTTTTAGGGAGCACTGTTCCACTTCCTGCTCCGAGGTGGCCCCCGTGAGCGCAAACGTGGACATCTCACTACCTCACTGCCAGTGGTCAGGCTGTGGAGACACCAGAGGACAAGTGGGGCTGTTTGCACAAGTGGAGCCAATTACCAAAAATAAATGGACTCGTCTTTTTCTTGCCTACTTCTCTTTCTCTTTCTCCTCTCCTGTCTGGCATGGTGTCCAGTGAGCGGTGGGTGTATCTACGTATGTACATGTACGTATGTGTGTGTGTGTGTGTGTGTGTGTGTGGGATGGGGCCATCAGAGCCCTCTCCCTCCAAATAAACACACTAGTAATGGCTGTTTATCCAATGGGCAAGAATGATTATGTTTGAGGAACTTAAACATCTTTGACAGGCAAAATGGCCAGAGATAAATCACTGTTCCCCCTTTTGTGCAGGTTGATTAGAGAAAGAGTGATATATTATAACTGTTACCATCAGGCTCACACGGTGCCGTACACATGACATGCCTTTATGAGCGGGGGGAGATTTCAATTAGGAATCTTTTCTTGTTCCAACTCCAGCCAAAGGAAACGGCCCACGACATGACACATTTCATGAATTTTGAGCGGTGGAAATGGTTCTGGAAAATATCGGAGTGCTTTAAGAGAATATCACGGCCCTTGTCCTGTCATTCCGAGGAAGCACATGATGTGGAAATACATAAATATGGAAAATCTGGGAGAGCTCCTCAGGAATGCTTTTGAAAGGAAGTTGAAATGAGGTCACTGTATGATCAAACTCCAAGGTAGAAATAATACACAGAGTCATGGCACACTCCATCACTCCGAGCAGCATGTCAGGAGGAACAGGCCGCGATATGGAGTAGAAAGCCAGCAGGATATCAGACATGCGTACGACATTTATGTTCCATAAACACACTAACCCACACGAGCACAACTGGCAATCAGCAGCTGGAATGAGAGCGTGGGTTCTCTGCTCTGCTACTAAGTCATGTCATCACAAGCGTCTTTTCCCCCTTCCACGCAAAATTATTATTCATGAACCTGACCGGTATGAAAGATCTCCGAAGATTTACTGAACTCAATAGTCATGCCTGAATACGTCATGGACATGACATGTATATCCTCTTTGCAAGAGTTGGTTGCTGACCAAGACTCAGCTGGATTTACAGTGTTGCTGAGGCGGGGCAGTTGTCTGGCTGACTGGGGCAGGAGGGCAGGACTGTGCTGTTTCTCATGTCGTAGCATTCAAGGGGCTCATATGTTCCACTTCCTCTTAGAACAGATTCTTTGCCAATCCATTCAAAAAGACACTAGCTTATGATGTGCTGAAGTAACTTATCAAACAAATGTTTTTAGACAATAATTGTTTTCCACTATACGAAGTGAATATCGGTACATAATTCCATGGCAGTAAGACTGGCATTACTGGTATGAGTTCCGTGGTGATAAGATTGCCACTACTGCTACAGATCCATGTCCATATTGGCTTAACAGTCTGTGAAAAGTAGTTTTTACTTGTGCTGAAATATGTGCAAAAAACATATACGGAGCCACAGTGATGAACTGTTTTGGTCACTGGCCTCTGATGTGTTGGGTATGCTATGAGCATAAAAGCTCTTGATCACTCCATTCATATGAACAAATAAATGGCCTTGAACCATGCAGTGGCTGTTAACTCCTCCGCCCCATCATAACACAAAGCCTTTTCACAAGGGAATGTCTTTTGGAGAAGAGACTTCAACAACTATTTCACAGAAATCTCCACACTATTTGCAGTATACACTATAAATATTGATAAATTATAAGAAACTGCTATGCACTATGAATTCAGACACAAATTACATTCCATACCCATCCAAGCATCCACCATGTTTTTGAGCAACGCTGGAACTGATAGTATCCAATCATCTGATCCAGCAAATCCCAAGTATTAACTGGAAGGAAGGCCTTTAAGGGTTATGGCAAAGCTATTATGGCATTGCTCTGATAATGTGGCGCGAATATCGGATTTGAGATTCCAGACAAAACAGATCTAATTTTTCTCTGCTTTTGGTAGACGAGGAGGCCGACGTCAGGGAGTGAACAGAAAAGCCGACCCAACTTTGAGCTGATTTGTCAAGTGTGTGTCCTTCCAAATGATTAATAGCTCTCGGGAGTGTGCAGAGCACAGGTGAGAAGAATCAGATGAAACACGGCTGGGAGACCTTGGTGTTTGAATGAGAACAGAGAGAGTAATGCAAACTAGCGAGCTGTTTATGGGGTAGCCTCTGTGTGAAGTGTAATACGGTGCGGGGTGCGCGGCATGAATTATGCAACGAGCAGTCTGCTCCTGTCATGTAATTGCCTTCAACCTGTCCAGACCACCCAGGTTTCTACCCACCACGACAGGAACATTTCAAAGGTAAACACGTAGCGGTTTACCCCCAAAAATACAGCCACATCACAACCAAACCAAGAAGCCGAAATTAGACCATTTGAAGGGAACTGGCTGCAGCGGAAATCTATGAAAGTCAGCCTTCGGTGAGTAAGGCAGGCGTGCGGAGAAGCAGGGAGGCAGGCGTGCGGAGAGGCAGGCGTGCGGAGAGGCAGGGAGGCGGAGAGGCAGGGAGACAGGCAGGCATGCGGAGAGGCAGGAAGGCAGGCGTGCGGAGAGGCAGGGAGGCAGGCGTGCGGAGAGGCAGGGAGGCAGGCGTGCGGAGAGGCAGGGAGGCAGGGAGGCAGGCGTGCGGAGAGGCAGGGAGGCGGAGGGCAGCTGGACTGAGGACAGACGGAGGCTGTAACAGGTGGCTGGGTTTCTGTGCGAGATTAGCACGGTCATGACAGACAGGCCGAGCAGCCGACACGGGACCCCCAGCACCGCATCAAAAGACCAGCACAGCCTCTCTGATCTGACCATCACACTGAAGGACTTTGTGAGGACCAACGAAAGATATGGAGCCTCTTTTTTCTTTTCTTTTGTTCTACTGTCTCTATGGAAGACTCAAGTTCACTGAATTCACAGAGCGACTGAGGTGAGAGGCTCCCTCTCTGACTGCACTGCGTGTCATCACAGATGGTTCACTTCAGTCTCACTTGCTGCCCTGAATGATAAAGATCAATGAATGATAAAGATCAATGGTCTCATTGAGTTGAGACAAGTAAGAAGAGAGCTGAATACACATTCTCATTACTCTCTCTCCCTCTCTCTCTCTCTCTCTCTCTCTCTCTCTCTCTCTCTCTCTCTCTCTCTGTCTGTGTGAGTGTGTGTGTTTAATAAGGATCAAGTGCACACAAGCGTCTGGGAGTGTGCGTTTGTGTCTGTGTGTGTGCATGCACATGATTGAAAGGGTTGAAGTGTATGCAAAATTCCACGAGTCTATATGTGTATGTGCGTGTCTGTGTGTGTGTGTGTGTGTGTGTGTGTGTGTGTGTGTGTGTGTGTGTGTGTGTGTGTGCGTGCACATATGTTTGACCGTGTCCAAGTCCATGCATGCTTCCATGAGTGTGTGTGCACATGTGGTTTATAAGGTCCAAGTGCACACAAGCATCTGGGAGTGTGTGCGTCTGTGTCCATGTGTGGGAGAGAGTGTGTGTATGTGTGTGTGTGTATGAGAGAGAGAGAGAGTGTGTGTATGAGTGTGTTTATGTGCGTGTGTGTGTGTGTGTGTGTGTGAGAGAGAGAGAGTGTTTGTGTATGTGTGTGTGTGTGTGTGAGAGAGAGAGAGAGAGATAAACAGGGAGTGTGTGTGTGAGAGAGAGAGAGAGTTTGTGTGTGTGTGTATGTGTGCGCGCATGTGTGCGTGAGAGAGAGAGCGAGTGTTTGTGTGTGTGTGTGTGTGGGTGTGTGTGTTTGTGTGTGTGTGTGAGAGAGAAATAGTCAGGGGGTGTGTGTGTGTAAGCCATGTGCATTTGACAGTGTAAAAGTGTCGGCATACTTCCGTGACTTGCTCTGTGAGTTCTTCAAAATGGAGCTGATGCAATGTGCTGCAAGAGAAGAGTGTGTTAAAGTGTTTCCATCGGGGCCATTCCCTGAGAAGGCTCATCTAACAACCATTACTGTAGACCCTCCAAAGCGTGCTGCTATTAATACAGACAAAAGGAGTTCCTAGTCTCCTCTAAACTCACTGATATTACTCTGCCTGCTTCCGTGATAAATCAAATTTATATTGTTATTCCAGTTTATAATTTTTTTTTTGCCTTTTCTCTCTCCGGTCCAGAACGAAATAGAAGGCAAAATTCCGATGAACCAAAACAACCAAAGGAAGTACATAATCCAGGGCCGCTCTAAGATAAACTCACAGATAAAATGTATTTCAGCTTCATTCTGATTTGCGAGTCCTGTTTATGTGTGAGTGATTGGATAATAAATACAAAAAATACATTTGAATATTTATTGTTTGGCCTCTTTCAGACCCAATCAGATCTATGACGTTAAAGGTGCAGTCTGTGACTGGCAAATGGCCGTTAATATTTGAGCTCGACAAGCAATCAAATTATCCTTCACTTTGGTGTTCCTGAATCAAAGTGTTGAATTGCTGCCTAGAATTGTTTATGGCCCGGTCCGAGCTACTATGTTTGTTTACAATTTACAGACTATGTATGAACATCAGAGTTTTGTTTTATTTGTTCAAGGACAACTGGAGGACTGTGAGGAAATCTGACACAAAGTGCACTCGATTAGAATCGTGTGCTTCGCCTTTAACACACAAGCTGAAGATGAAACAGTACAAGAGAATGAATCTAGTAGCCAAATCCAGGAGTGCCAGAGGAGTCCCCGTGTCCCTCCAGAAAGTGCTCCTGTCTGGGCTGAAGATTCAGTCCAAACCTCCCGAGTGACGGAATGTGTTCACTGTTCCCTGCCTCAGACAATGACGTCACCATGGAGAGGACTTTCCCCCCTTTTACTCTGGTTAAAGATTCGCCCATAGATAACTTTCCACAGAAATGGAATCTAGTTAAAAAAACGTTTTATTTTATTTATTTATTTTTTATTATTTTAACGGTTAAATTTATGCTGCACAAATACCTCAGCTCCACACATAACCCTAATGCAATGTTGGGCTGAACTTGATG
>NC_045161.1:20728028-20730528 GCF_900700415.2 Clupea harengus
GTTGTGATCCAAGCGAAAAGCTCTTTGGGGAATTAGTTTAATTAATTTGTGTGGGTTTGTGTTGATGTGGAGAGTTTGAAGAAGTTTTCCGACGCAGCACGAAGCATTCTGTACATATCTCTTTGACACTTTCCAAAGGGATTTCTGCTTTGGGAGCCTTGCTTAGTATCAATCACTCCACTGGAGTGCAGCCCTCATGCTCATAAATTGGCATCAGATTGAAATGTGCGAATGACAGAGCCTAAATAGAATTGCTTAGGTGCCTAGTAAGTGGCGTTAGTAATTGTGTGGTGGAGCCAGAATGCGAAAGGTTCATAACAGCAAATAAATCCATCCTTGAAAAAATGGGTGCTTGAAATAATCACTGAGTCTATAACTACAAAGAGTTTGAACACTTTCAGTTGACATGAATGAAATGGATTAATTAATTCTCAGTCTTGACATGTGACTGTTTTGCTGAAATGTGGAGCCTTTGAAATGATGCACGTAATTATCCACGCTAACAAAGAGCTCTCGTGCTTTAGTGAATACCAGCGTTGGTGTAATAGATGCACTGTTGAGTTGATGTCTTCAGCGTTGTTTACATTTTTGTGTCTCTGAGGATGATGACATCATTGTCTACTACTGCAAAAAGAGTACTGGGCTCTGTAAAGCGCCTTGAGACAATATTATTGTTTTATCGCTATATCAATAAAATTAAATTGAATTGAATACTCAACTTTAAAAAATCTGAGAATTTGTGTTCATCCTCCATCATTGCATTAGAACATGACAACACAAAAGCTAAATTATGATCTACTCTACTATCCATATGGCATACCAACCTGCTGCATGAATGTTTCTGAGTGTTTAAAAGATGCAATATGGTTTGTCAGTGATATCAAACAGACCTACATCAAACAGAAGACTTGTTATGTTTTCAAGGCTGTGGCGTTTAGTGGTGTACTTCCGCAGTGTCATATAGTGCATCTGTATGCAGAGCAGTGAAATGCGGCTGAGAAGATCCATCCCAGGACTCTGATTGCATCCGTATGCTCCCTCAACAGAGCTCGGGGTCAGAGCAGGCAGCAGCCGATCAGGGCTTGATACGCAGCAGCGCTCGCTGCTCTGTGGGTCAGTAATGACTCTCTCACGAGCCCAACAGCACTGCTGGCAGCGGCCGCAGGGTGATTCACCCTTTCACAGCGCCTCTCGCCCACCCACACACCCCACCCTTTTACAGTGCCTCTCGCCTCTCGTATCCTCAGTCTCTAAGCCTCGACTGGACAGCATCCGCCCGCCCCACCCTTGAGTGCGTGCTGCGGGCGGCCAGGGAGGATGGGCGTGTGGGACAGTGACTAACTCCACCAACTCCACCATGATGAACCATGATGATTACCAGCGACTCCGAGCACTGCACAGGGAGAGGGTCTGGCACCGATTAAGTGCCGTGAAAAGTGTGTCCTCATGGGCCGAGCGGTTGAGCTCTGCTCTGCGTTCAATCCCCCCTTTTGTTCGGCGTAACAAAGAGAGGCCATAAATATGGACCTGAAGACAGAGGGCAAATTGCAGTTACACTCAACGAGAAGAAATCAAGGCCTGGGAGAGCGGGACTTCAATTAGAACACACCGCAGGGCCAACCACCTCCCCTCCTGCGTGCTTCCCCTACACGTGTTGTTTTGTGCAGTCATGCAATCACGTGCTGTCTTTTTCAGAGACTATACAGAGTAGCACAACATAATTTCACTTATTACAACAGAAGATAAATTACTTTGTTAAATATGTTTTTTAAGTGAATAGCAGGCTTTCATTTTTTTTTGTGTTGTCTCATTCCGCTATTATTTTATTTTGGTGGCAAACTTCCAGCACTGTCTGGCAGTGAACCTCCTGAGACGAGTGACACCTCGACGCAAGTGTGTCTTTGCTGGCAGTGAACCTCCTGAGACGAGTGACACCTCGACGCAAATGTGTCTTTGGAAAGCAGATTTGGCGCAGCATGGAAATGAGACGTCACCCTGACAAAAGAGGTTTTTTTGTGGGAGGCCTAATGATCTCGGGAGAGATGAAGGGCAAACGGATTTGATGAGAGCCTCGGCGGCAGCGGACCTTAATTCTCCCCTCCGTCAGAAGACAAGGAGCAGCAGACAGATTAGTGGTCCACAGAAGTGGAGCGTTCAGCGCGGCTCACTTAATCCCACTAAAGAGAGGGAGAAAGAGAGAGAAGGAGAGAGAGAGAGAGAGAGAAAAGAGGAAAGCAAAAATGGAAGAAAAAAAATCATCAGGGACTTTGAAGCATGACCTTGGCTTAACTGGGACCTTTGATTTGTCAACGATGACCACACCAAAGAACATAACTCCTTTTTAATCATTTGACATTGACTCACTTAAGGCCTGGGATTAGCGCGGTGGGAGGCTGCCCGCGTCACTCCCTGGCCAGAGAGTCCAAACACACGACACACCAGTCTGGTTGACCATGGCTGACCCACAGGTGACCTGCAGCTATTTCTCCACATCCTAATT
>NC_045161.1:20745528-20760528 GCF_900700415.2 Clupea harengus
TCCCCTCCTCTGTGAATGTCAGCCAAGAGTGTGTCTCTGTTCTGCCACCCCTTCCTCTCCGACCCGGTCTCTGCCCACTCTGTTCTGCCACCCCTTCCTCCCCGGCCCGGTCTCTGCCCACTCAGTTCTGCCACCCCTTCCTCTCCGGCCCGGTCTCTGCTCACTGCGGGGCTGCTGGGCTCTGATGAGTGGTAAAAGGGTTCAGCTCAGGCCAGAGGTTAAACTTCCTGTAACAGCCCTTAAATCATAGATCCTTTAGCGACTATGAAAATGACACGCCGGCGGCTCAAAGGAACATAGTCTGTTGGGAAACTGAGAGTTGGAGAAGTTTGCACATCATATCTAGGCAGGTGCTCTGGAGAGAAGACAAATAGATCAGAAGAAAAAAAACGAATTCCGGCACACTGCTCCTCCCTTGAACTACGTTATTGGACTTCTCACCAGAAGGTGATGTTTTTTCCGTTTCTGTCAGCTTCTGGTGAGAATGTAGTTTGCCAGATTTTGTTTCTTATAACTGCTAAAGTGAAGCAGGGCGCGTATCCTAACCATGCAGGGTTAGGGTTAGGCTTGGAAGCTGTGTTGGGGTAAAGACAGGGACACATTGGCTAAGTCTGTGAACACTTTGGCCACTTCACTGCGACGGCACGTCAGACATCAGCATCAGGCCTTTGGCCACTTCACTGTTGAGTGTAAACGCCCTTAACAGACTGGGCCCCTGTGGAGAGGGGATCCCAAAGGAAAGTTCAGCAGAGTCTCTGTCATAAATACTGCAGTTCACCACCCGGTTTACTACATGCTGGAGCTCATGACACACTCCAGGCAGAAGTCAGTGATGTTAGTGTGTGTCGGGGAGAGTGGGGCGCTGAGAGATCACCAGGTGGAATTATATTTGGGCGAACTGACACTGAGAGTGTGGGGGAGTGTGTGTTGGGGGGGGAGGGGGTGTCACTGCTCAGGGGTCCGTGTGAAAATAACTTCGGACACAACTCTCAGAGGGGGGTAGGGCCAGGGGCTCTCCAGGGGCTCCCCAGCGCTACCTAAGATGCCAACTCAAGTGGAAAAACAAGTTTCACTCAACGCAAGGTCAAGTGAGGGAGAGAAAGCGAACGCTGGAGTCCAGGGTTCCTACTGGAGGGAGAAATGCGGTGCCCCCTCCCTCCATAGTCAAGTTGTTTCCGTGACTTCCTGTATACATTTGGAGGTGAGGAAAGACAATCTTTCTCTTGAAATAGCTAAGATAATACACATAGAAAGAACCCCCCACCCCCCTTGTTTGAAGCCTCCTTCTTCTCTTCAGGCTTATTCAAGGGCATTGCAGTTATCAAACTCAAAGAGATAAATATTGTTGGAGAGAAGCTAATGAAGCTAAGCAACCTAGATTCATCTAACATCCATTTAATCCATGTCTTATACTACAACACTAAGTGACCAAGGTACAATGACAGTTGCAGTCGCCATTCCAATATACAATAAACATTTCAATCAATAGTGAAGTGAGCACTAAAAATTCCCCTTGCTTGCTTGCCAGGCGCCACAACATTACCTTAAGAACAGCAGGGTTATGCAGTCCATACAAAACACAGTACAAATATTAGACCTGTGCAATCAGGAAACATTCTGACGATTAAAATACTGAGTGTGAAATCCTGTTGGACATGGCCGGATCTCCAAAATGGCTCATTTTGATAAGACAATTAAAACTAAAGATCTGGAATAGAAATTCAAAGTCATGCTCCTTTAAAGGTATGTGCAGTTACACACCCAAAATGTGTGTCCTATTAGTGAGAGCAGGCTGCCATCTAGTGGATATATTTAGGTAGTGTCCTTTTTATTTTCTTCCATGAAAAAAAACTGATGAAATTCCAAAGGCATGTGGAATTCTCAATATTTGAGTTCTAATTGAGCTTCTAATGCCTTCAGGGCTTAAAAATAAATACAAATAGAAATATGAAACAGGTAATCGGGATGAAGTGGCTGCACAGGACTATTTGGAATCATTATCTTTTCCCTCTTGCCTCCTATCAAATTACATCGTTCTTTAACTCTAAACACAATGTATCTTTTAACAGCAAAAATGCAGCCTCTATAGTCTCTTTACCTTGTCAGGTACGTTGTTTGGTCAACTCTTTTAGAGGCAGGCAAACTTCAGAGGACAAGACAAATAGCTCAGAATATCACAAGCCTCCCAAACACTCCCCTCCCACCTGTCTCGGGTGTATGGACACATGACTCACAGAGGCCACCCACTCCCTGTCCTCTCTGGCACCAGAGCCCGTGGTTGGCACCACTGAAAGCCTGATTAATGCGCTCGCTAGTCGAGCCCCACTGCCCACTCACACGCCTGTCACACTGAATTATACATGCCAACAGTGACACCTTCAAAGTGGCTACCGCCAGAAACCTTTCCTGGTGTAGATATATCTGTGTGTTAATGTTTTGTCACATGGATTATTAATTTGCGTTGTGTGGCAGAGGAGGCCTCTTTCGGGTTCCACTCTGCAGTTGTTGGGAATAACAGGCATCTAGCTCTTTAATCCCCCCAAACACTACCCCAGGATATCCTTTTAGAACCCGTCAGCTCTGTGCCACAGCAGCTTTGCATCTTTACACCTAAGCTTATATCTTAATCTTGTGAATCAAAATTCAGTATTTAGAGTCTGTATTAATAAGGCATCTTCAAGACAATATTATTATTAGACTATCGGATATTATTAGATTATGGAATATTTATAGGTTATTAATTGGGACAGAAAACAAAAAAAAAACATTCGTCATGATTCTGTCTTATCATACATGTAGCAGACAGCTGCAAAACATAATGTCCAAGGTGCTCAGCTAAATGATGCTATTATCAGCTAGCTTCTAGCACCGACTACGCTTGCTCATTTTAACACTACGGAAGTATGTCTGAGTGACCCAGTGTAATGTTTTTTTTAGCCAATAATCTGGTCAGTAGTTAAGGGTGAACTATAACAATAATCTGGTCAGTAGCCCACATCTTGTCTAAATTAAGGGTGAACTATAACAATAATCTGGTCAGTAGCCCACATGTTGTCTGAGTTAAGGGTGAACTATAACAATAATCTGGCCAGTAGCCCACATCTTGTCTGTTAGGGGGTGAACTATAACAGTATCTATGCTGCAGCAGCGACGGCTCCAGTATACTTGTGGAAACAATGCTTTATTGCACTATAACAACAGTGGTCATATCTTCCTCCTTATCTAATGCATTTTGACCTTAATGTTTATTATTTAATTGGATATCTTCTCCATTGAAATAAAAGGCATTATGGTTTAGATGGCCAAGGGGTGCAGTAAAAATCTGTGGTTATAGTTTAGTATTTAGCAGACGCTTTTGTCCAAAGCATCGAGTACAAAGTACTCGCAGAGCCCTGTAAAAAAACAATCACATGCACAAAGAACAAAGTACAATGTTCACAGTTAAAGTTCTTTCATAAGTGTGATAAAACCATGAACCAAAGGTGCAGCGCAGACACTGTTAGCTGTCTCAGGTGGGGGGGGGGTATTTATGTATTTATTTATTAACTAAAACACGCTGACGAGCAGAAGGACATGAAAACAAAACAACACCCACCCAACACACGGGAGGGCCAAGGGGAAAGGGTGAACCCACGAGGGAGCGGAGCTGAACTGAGCTGAACTGAGCGGAGCACTGATGCTGGAGGAGTTTCCTTTATTGGACTTCAGACAGACACAAGGCTCAGAGGACGCATTTCATGGACAAATACATCACAACATTATTAAAAAAAAAGATGGCACACTTGGATGGATTGACAGAATGAAGGCCTAATTTCTCCCACATGGAATGTGACATTGCATTGTTCCTGAGGACGGCAGTGGGTACAGTGTCTTTCACTGAAGACAGAAGGCTTGAAAACTGATTCCCACGCCAGTATAATGACTCATGATTTGTCCACAACCTCATTAGAAACAGACTGAAGTCATCACAGTAAAGTTCCCACAGACCTTGGTAGTGCCTTAGCACACTCAGACCAGATCTTTGTATGTCTTTGCGCACTCAAACCAGGTCTTTGTATGTTTTAGCATAATCAAACCAGATCTTTGTATTTCTTTGCGCACTCAAACCAGATCTTGTCCACCTCTCGCTTGCCCAGCTCCCACATGCGACTGAGGTGTTTGATCCCAGTCCGGGACGTGATCATCAGGTACTCCTCGTTCTCGGGCTGCTGAAGCACTGAGTAACGGGCCAAGACTAGCGACTGGCTGAACCTGCACAGGACCAGCAGGAAGAGGCAGTCTCTCTCGGCCTCGTTCAGGGGAAAGACACTCTCGTAGCCAGCCAGAACGTGGCCGCCTACATCCACCGGACTGGGGTTCTCGATCATCATGTACATTATGGCTATGGCGAGCTCGAAGATGTAGTAGCCACTGCTCATATCCCCGAAGTCCAAGATGCCAGATATTTTATACTGTGAAGGACCGTCCAGCATTGCCAGAATGTTGTGATCGTTGAAATCTCCATGATTTATACCTAACAGGAAATAGGAGATTAATATTACTTGAGAATTTTACAGTGAAAACTACAGTGAATTTCTGTCTACTGACAATAACTGACTTCTAACAATAAACTGAAAATAAATTACACACTAAAAACTCAGCGTATAGAAAAAGAGATATTTGAAGGCACGGATGAAAAATGTCTCTTACATTTGCGGAAGGCACTCATCTTGGGGAGCACCTGAGCCTTGTACTGTTCAATGACCTTGCTGACGACCTGCTGCATAGGGTCCCCGTCCATCACAGGAAGGTACTTCTCCAGCAGGGTGATGCTGGACAGGCTCCAGATGAAGTTCTTTCTCTGGAGAACGCTCAGATTGGGGTGTTCCATCTGAGGAGACATTCACCATGGAAACCACAATCTTTCAATATAAAAATTATATCAAAATTCCATCATACAAAAATGCATGGGTAAATAAATAAATGTATGAATAAATGTATGTTTATTTAAAAAATGATATAGCTGTACACAAATGAATAACGACAATTTTACATTTTCTTCTGAGAGTTAATTCTTACTTCCTGGAAGACTCTGTCCATGGTGGCAGCCATTTTTCCAACTTCGTAGAGGATAGTAGGAGAGTTGGGGATCTTGGCAACAGTTGTACCAGGTAAATAAGTTAGCAAACGCACCAAGTACTTCTGAGGCCCAAAGCCACAGTCTGTAATCAACATGTAGTAAGGCATTTTTTTTAACATGTTGCAAAGACACAGTCTGTCATTTCAGGTTGTCCAACATAAATCACACACAGTAAGGCACATCATACGAAGTGTGAATGTCAACATGCACCAAAGTTCTCCGGTCCTTTACAGATGCAAGAGGTTGTTAGTTAACTTGATTAGATATTGATTGACTGATGTACACTGTACCGATCTCTTCGAGACTCATGAGCAGACCAGTTTTTGTGGGAATGGCAGTCTGGGCAGGGAGTCCCCTGCTGTGCAGGAAGTTCATGGCATGGGTTTGCAGCTCCAGCAGAGTGGGGTTCTGGCTGTCCCCGGTGTTCATGACCTTCAGCACATACTCCCCACCCTCTTTTACAGACACATAGAAGTTTTGGTCATCGTAGCTTGGAAGTGGACGGATCTCAGAATCACTCAAGCCGTACAGGCGTCTAACTAACTCAGATACGTGTGCATGGCTGAGATTCGGTTTGGAGTCCTTTGATGCCATTTAACCTGCAACAAAAGGTATAATAATAATTATTATCATTATTGTTGTTGTTATTTATTTTTATTGTTGTTTTCCTGTGAGCATGCATAGTGAGATGTGAGTTACGTAGCGCACGAAGGCACGAAGACTATACTCATGGCTGAACCACCTGGAGTGTTCCCAGATTTGAAGGTCTCACAATCTAAATGGACTTTCAGATAGGAGACTGAAGTACATACAGCCAAGATAAACCTCTCACTTTAGTGAGATCGCTGGCTTACGTGGTGGTGGTGCAGGAATAGGTTACTCAAACTTCTCAATAGCAAGTGACAACATTTAAAGCAGCAATAAGGAGTTCTTTACCAAAACTAGCATGCTAACTACCTAAAGGCATGCAAAAACCTTGCAAACACCACCAACAGCCCAGTTGACACTGATAAAAGCTTGCCAACACACTAACTGGGGTCTTTTGGCAGTATAGCTGGCAATGTCCTGCTGTGAAAGATTTTCTTCCATTTTTGCAAGGTGTTCCAGCCAGGAAACACAGAACTACATCGTGCATATCCTGGATGGCTAGTGGGAAAGACACAGGTGTTCTGTCCTTCACATGACCATATGCTATCAAAACGGAATTTGAGGATGGTACCAAAACTAGTTGCCTATAAAACCATACTTCAAAAAGTGTCAAATTGTTGCATAGTGTTACTTTAACAGACAACCGAAAGCCTGTGCAAACTGCAAAATCATAACACGCTTACAACACGTCTTTGCCTATTAATTGGAGAGAAACATTTACTAACTGGAAAGAAAGTCAGCTTAGGTGTTACCTGTGACGTTGCTATGTCCTCTCTCTGCAGCGAACTACACGACGTTCTGCACTGTTTGAGAATCTCCCCATACGTAAAGACGTCCAGCACTGATTACGTGGAATGGCCATGTTCACGCGTACACTGTGGCGGCGACGAGCGCTTCAGCGCGCGCTCCGAATTCGAAGCATGTATCATCAGACTCTGGAACTTTGTGTTTAGTCGAACCACCTCGTGCAGCTGGGACTTTAGAAAACGAATTATTTTGTCTACAGCTATGACAAGAAACGCATAACGCAATAAACAGATGTAAATCGTGGATGCCAATAGGAAGTCTGTGTCAAAACGTTTGAGTCAAAATTGCATCTAGATCGGCCACGTTGGTAGGACCCAAGATGAGCAGGTGGGACCCAACTGACTATGAAAATTATGCAGTGAAAATGTCTGTTATTTGGTGGTTGTTTTCTGTTATTTTTCTTCTTCACACATAACAACACAACACTAATAAACATGACACATCAACTCAGAGATGCTAAAAGGACCTTTATGTTGAGCTGAGCAAATGATTGCTGAAGGCTATTTGTCTTGCAACCAAATGAACCCCTGTGAACCAGAAAATTAACGAGTTTAGCCTGTGATGTTCTGAACATGACTGTCCAGGTTATAGACTCTTACTGACGTCAGAGGGATTAATATAACCAAGGCAACATGATCATGACTCTCACTATCAGCTTGACACCATAAATAGTTAAACACAGTGGCGGCTGGTGAATTTTTTTCTGGGGGGGGCGCAGTTGGGCGGCGCGGTTAAAATAGCACTCCACAATGAGAAGAAAAGAGTTTGAGTAGAATATTTAAAAAAAACAAAAAAAAAGCTTTATTTCAACAACACACAGTGCTCAACACTATCCAATAACAACCATCAACAAACTGTAACTTTGGGCATGAGAGGTTCAGATCAGAATGATTTCAGAGGTTTACACAGTAGCGGTGCGTCAATACAGGGCGCCGCCCCTCCTAAAATTTTGAGATGAAAAAAAAAAAAAAAAAAAAAGTCAAAAAAATTATATACCAAACAATTAAAATAAGAAATGTACTGTGTTAACGCGTTAAATGTGTGTGGGAGACCGTAAGCCCCTGTCAACAACCACTTAAATGTGAACAAATATAATATATTGCCATTCGTTATCACTGAGATAAGCCACTCCTCCGTGGAGGGGCGCCGGCCAAATGGAAGTCAATGGGAGCTCTCATACTTTTCTGAAACATTTGAGCGGATGAAAGTTCGATCCTGGGGCGCAAAATTTTGCACCCCAGCCAATGACATCGTTTCTTATTTCAACGCGACTATTCGTCGAATCAGAGACCTGTATCATTCCCTCACATCCCATATAAATCTCACGTATCTAGGAGAGCAACATAGCTAGCAGAGACTTTGATTCTGTGAGTATGGCAACTGAAAACTCTGTGGTATCTCTTCGTGAAACACCTTTCAATCGACGATCAGATGTTTTATTCTGTAAACCTCTGAAACCATTCTGCTCTGAACCTCTCATGCCCAAAGTTACAGTTTGTTGATGGTTGTTATTGGATAGTGTTGAGCACTGTGTGTTGTTGAAATAAAGCTTTTATATATATATATATATATATATATATTCTACTCAAACTCTTTTCTTCTCATTGTGAAGTGCTATTTTAACCGCGCCGCCCAACTGCGCCCCCCCCAGAAAAAAATTCACCAGCCGCTACTGGGTTTACAGAATAAAACAGGTGCCCACACCCTCATTTACATTTAGTCATTTAGCAGACGCTAAACCCTCACATGAAAGAGGTTTAGAGCACAAGAGATTCAGAAAGAGATATCACATTTTACATTGGGTGTTTGACAAGAGTAGGCCCCACTACTTATAAAGAAATTTAGCCCTCCTCTCTTTCAAGTTGGCAAATCTCTCAATAACTTTTCCCTCACAACAGCCAGCATACAGTCAAGTTCATTCTGGACTGTTTTGGATGTTCCCTTAAACACAGATGCTCTTTCAGTGCACTGTCAAGTGAGGCAACGACGTCCACCAAGCCACGGAATATCCCTGGGTCTATTATTCTTGAGAGAATGTGTCTGTCCTTACTTCTTCATTGTGTTTTCGAATGCCAATTCGGTACCCTGCGTCGAGCTGCTTTGCTATACTCAGTCTTCCAAAGAGGCTTAGCTTCAGGCTGTTAGTTAGATGGCTGCGGCAAGATTCGTGCTTCTTACATTTATCGTTGAAGTGCTTTAGATCCTTCATCCCCGTTGCAGTCCAGATTGTTTCAGTCCCAGGACTTTGGAACAACAGGCAGGGAAAACAAAAAAACGCATTACTCAATGAACAACCAGCTAACCAGCTCCGGTTAGCATACAGGCTTGAGGAGAAGCTACGGGTGTACGTCCTCCCGCGGTCGATGCTCTGCTGCTGCATTTTTAAATCCGGACGTTCGGGTCCCATGTCTTTCAGTCTCTTCTTATCGACATCTGATCGTCGATTGAAAGGTGTTTCACGAAGAGATACCACAGAGTTTTCAGTTGCCATACTCACAGAATCAAAGTCTCTACTAGCTATGTTGCTCTCCTAGATACGTGAGATTTATATGGGGATGTGAGGGAATGATAAAGGTCTCTGATTCGACGAATAGTCCAGTCGCGTTGAAATAAGAAACGATGTCATTGGCTAGGGCGCAAAATTTTGCGCCCCAGGATCGAACTTTCATCCGCCAATGAGAAGCTGTCCTTGCTCAAATGTTTCAGAAAAGTATGAGAGCTCCCATTGACTTCCATTTGGCCGGCGCCCCTCCACGGAGTAGTGGCTTATCTCAGTGATAACGAATGGCAATATATTATATTTGGTCACATTTAAGTGGTTGTTGACAGGGGCTTACGGTCTCCCACACACATTTAACGCGTTAACACAGTACATTTCTTATTTTAATTGTTTGGTATATAATGTTTTTTGACTTTTTTTTTTTTTTTTTTCATCTAAAAATTTTAGGAGGGGCGGCGCCTTTGCGCCCTGTATTGACGCACCGCCACTGGTTAAACACAAAAAAATCGAAATAAAATGACAAGCACAGATCCCTGGATCATTATTTTATTTAATTTCAATTGGAAAAATTAGGCTCCTCCCCATGTCTCCATTTAGTCAACCTTGTATAAGAATGCAAGTAGCTTAGCACCAGAGATGCTAGCATAATATGTGAAGCAGCTGCATTGTCAGTAATGTTAGGTACGGCTTGTTCTATATCTACATGACTATTTGGTACGTTATATTTCACACCGCGGATCAAGAGGAAAAGGTTTCCAGTTCTTTGAAGGTCAGAGAGGCCAACCGTGAAACAGCATACAGACTCTGAGCCTTAGATACACTCATCTCATGATTAGATCAACTCTGATTGTAGATTGATCTTATGGCGTAACTACGGACCACCAGAAACAAAGTGAAAATGTCAAGAGTAATGATAACCTTTCAGGGTCAGATCTCCTTCCTCTATCCCGCTACCCTTGGGATATAGTACAATGTGTTGCCTCTTGCAGCCAGAGAAGCTCAATACTCTCATTTAGCATCATCAGACCATGCCCACCGTATCTCCCCAAACAAATGAGAGAAATGTTATGGTTGGTTGGACCATGGGCAACAAGAGGTAAAACCACTAAATACCACTTGAGTTTCACTGTGGCCAAAGGCTGTTTTTAATTAGCTGTTTAATTGGCTGTCTAGCTTTTGTTGCCTGGCCTTTTTGAGAGAAGAAGGAGGGTAAATTACCTTAATTGATGAAAAGTTCACTGAAGTACGTTTTGATTGACATTAAGTATTTGTTCCATAGCTTTTGGGGTGGTAGGTTGGGAATTACTACTATTTTTCCTAGGACTACATTTTGTAATTGGGTGTTATGTGAAAATGTTTTTCTCCATTAATCATTCAGTCATTCACCCACAAACTCCATAAGCTCATTAAATCTTTCCTCAACAAGAAACTCTGCACTGAAAGTCTGTTTATTTTCAGACACTTAAGCAAGTGCCAAAGACCTAAATGCTGTATTTGCTGACGTTACACTTCTGAGTTTCCCCATTTTGATTGTGTGTGCTAGTATGTGTCTGTGTACTCCTCTAGAAGCAGGTATTACACAAAATTATGGAGTCAGAGACTTATTGGTAAGCGAGAACGAATTTGGTGCTCAATCCATCTGTCCCATGGTGGGTATTCATTAATTCACACACACACACACACACACACACACACACACACACACACACACACACACACACACACACACACACACACACACACACACACACACAAATGGTTGTGGATCACCTGATTGCTCTTTCAAACATTAATATGCTAAGCTGTTCTCAGTGACCTCACACTGTTACTGAATGAGCCGCAGGCATTAGTTACATACGTGTATATTCACATATATCAACATGTTTATGAGCCACAGGCATCAGTTACATACGTGTATATTCAAATATATTAACATGTTTATGAATGAGCCACAGGCATCAGCTACATACGTGTGTATTCACAGATGTTAACGTGTTTACGAATGAGCCATAGGCATCAGTTACATACGTGTATATTCATATATATCAACATGTTTATGAGCCACAGGTGTCAGTTACATACATTAACATGTTTATGAGCCACAGGCATCAGTTACATACGTGTATTCACAGATGTTAACGTGTTATTGAGCTCCTGAGCTCTGACCTGTGTTCTGTCTTTTGGATTCTCCTTGTAGACTGTACTTTGGCACCTCTAGTAGTTAACTTGAAGAACCCTGTTTCTGGGTGTCTACCTTAAAGCATTACATGGTGAGTACAACTGTGTTCCTAGTCCTTCAGACAAGGACCAGATTATTGAACAGACAATTGCTTCAATTTCTTTTAGGTTTTTTTTATCTTTGTAATCGTGACCTTGAAAGGCCATTCTATTTGCGCACTCCCTCTTGACATTTAATGTGAGAATTAAATTCAAGTTTGTTCATGTAACTGACATATTGTTCTTGCGGGTTGAAATGGACCTTAATGACCTGAGGTGCTGCTTAGCAACCACAGGCATTCTTGGGAGTGTGGAACCAGCTTTGCTTGAAGTCACATAGAAAACGTGTTGATCAGGGAGCTGCATAAAAGCCATCATAAATACACTCAAGGCCTGTAGTAGACTTACAAGACACTTTATTACGACCCTGTGTCTATCTTTGTTAATCACACAATTTTATTCTATTCAATTTTATTTATCAAGGCCTTTACAGTGCCTGAGTGCCCTAGAGCCTCGGTTCCCAAACTGGGGATGTGGTTCAGGGGGTAGGCGGGGAGAAAATGTCCGCGATAACGGTAAACGGACGGAATTCGCGGAATGTAGCCTACCCTTTGAAACAGAATTGCAACTTTCAGACGGAAACATCATTTTGTGCATCAAAATCGTCCAAATTCCCCTGTATTTTGCCCTGCAAAGCTGTATTTCTTTCTAATAAACACAACAACGATCGCAACAATGAACAAGCATTAATTAAAAAACAAAACCACTGAGAAAATGTCACGTCTGCGCTGAACTCCGCTCCGGCCACGCCCCCCTGTTCAACGGTTGACACACACACACCTCCGCTACAGCCTGTAAAATGAATTCGCTCATCTTTCCAATCGCCTGCAAATAATGTTTTTTAAGTCTTCTGTTCTGTTGATGGCTGGCAAACAACAACCTTAGAGGGTTTGGGTCACTTGTGGCACATATTATTCACTCATTTTAAGCCATCAATCTACCTCAGGGTGAACAAAATGAGCAGAAACTTAACACTTCCAACACCAAGGCCTTTTTTTGACTATGTTAGGTAGTCTGCCATGCCTGATATTTTTGTATATTTCACCTAACTAAAAACCATGAGGCAAAAGTGGCATTTATGATTATATTCTAGAACACCTCAGCAATAATAAAATGAGAGTAAAAGGAATGTAGCCTAGTAAAAAACGTTTTTTATTAAAATGAAATCTAAAGACACTTAAATGAAATCTAGTTTTAGAGGTGCTCAGACTTTGTACAAAAACACATTGTTAATATCTTGGAAGTTTTCTTTTTTACTCTGAGCCCTGTAAACATAGGGGTTTGCTCCACATAGATGAGTTTAGCATTCAGAAAGTGTGTGTGGTTTCAATACTAATTCTAAGTAATTTAGAATGTGACACTTTTCTTCACTTAGACCACTATGCATATTGATGAGAAAGGTGTGAACATTCTGGGACACCTCGGTCAAAGTCAATGGCCATGACGTAATGGGCCTGGAATGTCTTTGTGGCCCACTACCCCCTACAGGTTTTCTTGACACATCATGACCCAATAGTGATCACTGAATTACCATTCCCTTATCATATGAATAGTTGTCATTTGCTAATGGGAGGGTCGAAACCTCACTCCGAGGCTGAAATGTGCAAGGGATGCGTTATATTGTCCTTACAAAGTGATTATTTATATTTTAGTAGGGATGCACCGATACCGATACCAGTATCGGTATCGGTGCCGATACTTCGTTAAAATACTCGTACTCGTACTCGTTTTGAATTGCCGATACCAAGCACCGATACCACTCATCAGTATTTCACTGTATCAAACTGGCCGGGCTATGCTGACACAAAATGTGATTTATTGTCCTACCTGTCCTACCACTCTCTGCCAGACTAGTAAGTAGCTTATTTGCCGTCTTGTGTTGCATTTGCTTGATGTTTGACTGTGTTAGGAAAGTTTGTCATAGTGTCAAAGTATTTCAGTATACAGGTTTCGCTAAATTTAGCTGCTAGCATCTCGTTAGCGATTAGCAATTCTGTTATGCTGCCTTAACGGCGATTTGGGCTCATTTTAAGATAAATGACGACGACAGGAGTAAGGCACAGTGTAAGATCTGCACTGCTACGGTGTCGGGGGGCGGAAAGGAAAGTACTTTGTTTAACACAAGCAATTTGATTAAACTCCTGAAGACACCATAGTGCTAAGTACACAGAGTTCACTGATGCTAGTGGCGCAAGACCGAAGTAACCCATCTTAACTGACGTCTTGCAAAAGAAAAAAACGCGCACGCACACACACAGAGAGAGAGGTAGAGAGAAAGACTGTGCCACATAGGTTAAGTGATTGTTTGTGTACTCGAGCAGGAGATTCTTCTGATCCTTTTGTAACTGAAATGTGCTCTTGTGCTAATCCAGTAATAGTTCTGTTCACTTTTTGTTAAGCAGACTGTGTTGTTAACTATGCAGCAAACTGAATTGCCTTTATCTGGTTATATTTGCATTTTGTCTAATGTGATGATATTGTCTGTTTGAAGGCTTTTTTTGTGTGTTAAAACCAGAAAGCTCTGTTTATTTTTGGCTTGGGATAGCCTTCTGTTAATTTTGTACAATAGGCTTGACATAATCTGCAGAGGATAAAATAAAATCTGCCTCCAAATTAATTGCACTTTCATGGAGACCAAATCTAAGAAGTATCGGTATCGGTACTCGGTATCGGCAAGTACACAAATAAAAATACTCGTACTCGTATCGGTTTGTAAAAAAGTGGTATCGGTGCATCCCTATATTTTAGTTTCAGTTTCATCCCTGTATTTTAGTTTCAAACTTTACATATTTTAAAAGAAAAGGGTTCAAGGTTGCTGTGGGTGTTAGTTTTATGTTTGTAAGACAAAAACTCGCAGAGATTTTAAAATATATTAATCAAAATACCCACGGGGCAGCTTGGGGCTGGAAGAGAACAAAAACAGAATTCACCTAAAAGGTGAAAAGGAAAACTTTTTTTTTTTTAAAGGGGGGATTGAATGTCTGAAGGGGTACGGGACTGTAAAAAGTTTGGGAACCACTGCCCTAGAGCAACCACTAAGGCAATGGTGGCAAACCAAAACTCAATTTTAACAGTAAGAAACCGTGAGCTGAGCAGAACCCAGATCATAAGGGAAGACCCCTCTTCTTGGGGCCAGCCGTATAGAGAGAAGGGAAGGGAAGGGAAGAGACAATCAGAACTAAGAAGATTCATTCATGCATCAGGATAAGGATCAAACATATTAGCATACATGCTACATATGAATAAAATGTTCAAGCAAGCAGCTACACACAACAACCACATAGACAATGAGGAGCTTACAGACACTGTTTGTCTCATCACCAAGAACGATGAGACCCACTACAGGAAGGAGGTCAATCTTTTGACCACGTGGTGCAGAGACAACAACCTGCTGAATGTCAGCAAAACAAAGGAGATTGTGGTTGACTTCAGGAAAAGCCACACTGAACACCCACCACTGACCATCGATGGTGCTGCTGTGGAGCGAGTGAGCAGCACCAAATTCCTGGGGGTGCACATCAGTGAGGACCTCTCCTGGGCCACCAACTCTGCATCACTGGAGAAGAAAGCCCAGCGGAGCCTCTACTTCCTCCGCAAGCTCAAGAGAGCGAAAGCTCCCATACCCATTCTGAACGCATTCTACCGGGGC